>NW_027665004.1:210000-258464 GCF_963921795.1 Nannobrachium achirus
GGGAAAAGGTGTAGGCCTACACCAGTACTTTTATAAAAAATAATGAAAAATTAAATTTGTCCCGAAGCCCACCTTTTGCAAGCAGGCATATTCTGTAGTACATTTCCATAATAAGCTTATTCCCAGCAGGCATTTTTTGATTGAGAATCACTTTATTTGTCAGTTTCCCCATGTACAGGACTTGGATACATAAATAATATGGTTTATCGGGAGGCGGTCTAATGGCGCAGTGGTAAAGTTCCTGTCCACCACAGTAGAGAGGTTGTGGGTTCAAATCAACTGTGGATCATCCTGCTTTGTTGAGTGTCTATGTGATGGCTATGTGATGGTGGTTCTTAATCACATTTGACTTGCCAATACTTGGAACTGGCACTACCGGCCTATAAGGGTCCTTTTCCACCAAAAGAACCTTGGTTCAAGAACCAGTGCCGTTCAACTTTTTTGAAACCTTGGTTCGTTATTGCAAACCAGTCGCAAACCGGCATGCATTTCCACCAGATTGAACCCGATTGAACCAGAGGAACCAAGGATTTTGTGGTTCCCGTTCCGAACCAACTTTTACGGTTGCCAACTTGGTTCTTGGTGGAAAAGCTCACCCCTGGAACCCGAACCGGTTCTTTGCCGGTCGAAAGGGCCCTAAGAGTCCCTTCCCTCTTTCAACCCTTGAGGGCCTACTGGTTGTCCCCAAGATCAGACACTAACCTAAGGGTGACTGAGCACTTTGTTTTATGATGCGGCAATCATTGTAAAGTGCCTTGGATAAAGGCGCTATATAAATGCACCATTGTGGCATACCACATAGGCATTGCCACATAGGCATGGATGCCTGGCAGAGTCGCCGGTTCGATTCCCGATCCGGACGACCTTTGCAGCGTGTCACTCCCCATCTCTCCCCCAATTTCCTGTCAGTCTACCGTCCTATCAATAAAGGCATAAAAGCCCCAAAACAAATCTTAAAAAAACAAAAATGCACCATTTACCATTTTATGATGTCTCATCTTGTTTTGCTTTCTTGTGTTGGTTTGTTTTATTGCTCTTATGTTGCTCTCTTTAAAAATGTTTTGTGGTTCATTGTGCTGCACCAACTATATTTTGAAAGGTGCTTTGTAAATAAAATATTCTTCCTGACATACTTACACCACCTCTATCAGCCACAGAATAGGCTAGACCGAAACACTTCAGCCCTTGGCTTCACATTCATCCATCTCAAATCTTGCAAACACATTATTCTGAAGATGTTTTGGCAATGACTAGATGCAAAGTAGGTTAGACTCTTAAGGCTGAATGTCCCCAAAGAACAAGACAGGGTAATAAAAACATCTGTCAGATGCCTGCTGTGATTTAGCATTAATGTGTTATGCCTCTCACTCTCTAGGCTGATTAAATGCTACTGCTTGAATGAAGGACTTATTTGCACAATGATGACTCATTCCTGTATTGTTTTTTTATAGGTGGGCAAAATGTGTTCCATGTGCTACTTACAAAATTATTTGCTGTTATGGAATAAAAATGTGGTTTTGATGATTCTGATGATAATTCTAAGGTAATTTCTTTAATAGTGCAAAGTAAATGTGATTATGTTACACATTGTCTATTGGTTCAAGAAAAAAATAGTTCCTTGTAGAGAGTGCTACTTTCAAAAATTGACATTTTAGCAAGGCAAATCTCAATATCCATGAATTCAAGTCTCCATGGGTTGAGTAATCGATGGGGGGGAAAGTCATGGGGGGGGGGGGGGGGGGAGTCATTTTGGGGGTGAACTATCTCTAAAACATATCCCCCCCTGAATGTGCCTTTTTTCATACAGTACATGTAACGATATTGTTATTGCATCGAAATATCGTTAGTATATCGAAATGAAAAAAGCTAAAATCGAATTGTATCGTTTGATTTTGTATCGAATCGTAGAGCAAATAAACGATTGTAGAAGTAGAGCAAATAAACGATTGTATCGATACTGCCTACTTGTGCATTATATTTAGCATTTTTAAGAAGAAAAAATGAAAATGAGGGGTTTAATTACTTTTCCATTCCATATAGCTACACTGGTCTATCGATAAATATTATGTGGTGGACTAACAACACTTCGGGTGGTCTCAGGGAACTATAAATATACGATTCATAAAGAAAAAAGTAACTTTGGAGCGCCCAAAATACGCGATTTTGGGAGAGTCACACCAGCCCCATTTTGAGGAGTGGTCGTCAAAACTCGGATGAGGAGCAACAAAAAGAGAAATCCACCAAAACAGGTAGGAACAAAAAAAGGCACATTTAGGGGGGGATATGCTTTGGTTTGAATTTCCCCTACAATTTTTCAAATTTACCATGCCCTATCAGGCATATGTCACAGAGTTTATAGAGAAACATTTAGCCAATGAGGAAGCAGCAAAAACGCTTTTAACCAATGACGAAGCTGCATAAAGGTAACGTAAACTTGGACCGAGAACAATAGTGTGTGCAAGCCGTGAGGAATCCACTGGGAACTGAATTCCGTAATTTATATTGTGATGTCCTTTCATGTGAACCATACTGACAAGAACAATATGTGTTGCCTAGACCCTAGAGCAACCACACTAACTATAAAAACAGGTCAAATTGGCCAAATTGTCAAGTAATATCCACAACTTTCCAACATCCCATCTTGCATTGCGCAGAAGGTGTGCGGCAGCTTCCGGCGCCGCAGCCGAGTGTGATCTACAAGCTCACAATCATGGCATCTGCGACGCGACGTGAGCTTGCTGGTAACCGGAAGTGTCCCGCAGATAATGCTACAGTAAATTATCGTGGAAACAGGTGGATAATGCCTCGTGCACACTACAGCTATATAGGAGCTTGTTGTTTGTAGCAACACCACAGGTGTACAGAAAGGGTAGCCTGGCTCCAGCCCAAAGACCCGCCCACTCACAGAGTGGACCAGCTGAGTCTAAAATCAGGCTACAGAAAGGGTGATGGGTTCAATTTGTAGTCCTACAGCGGCCATGTTGAGGACCAACAGGTGTTTCGCTTGTCTGATTGGCATAGAAATAATGTTCTACGTACATCAATCAGAACACCTGTGTTGGTCCTCAATATGGCCGCTGTAGGACTACACATTGAACCCATGAATACCACATGCTAAATTTGCGAAACAGCATGTTTCCTTCATGAGCATACAGCTTTCGTGTGTAAACAATAAACATTATGTTTATCACAATAAAGCCAGAATGTATAGTTGACTTGAATGAGAGAGAGAGAGAGAGAGAGAGAGAGAGAGAGAGAGAGAGAGAGAGAGAGAGAGAGAGAGAGAGAGGTTTGTTTAGACTTACTGTTTTCTTTTTTGTTTTTCTTTACTACTGCATAGTACTGTGTTCTATTTGTCTGTCATTCAATGTTATATGAGATACTTCAATCAGTGGAAATAAGCTTAGTCTTTTCATGGATCTCCTTTAAGTAGACCTTGTACCAGTGAACTGTACCGTCATGAAACTGTACCTTTTCCTATGCAAACTTCTAATAAAGTCTTCAATCAATCAAGAGAGAGAGAGAGAGAGAGAGAGAGAGAGAGAGAGATGGAGGTGTGTGAGAGAGAGTGAGAGAGAGAGAGAGAGAGAGAGAGAGAGAGAGAGAGAGAGAGAGAGAGAGAGAGAGAGAGCAGTGTGTGTGTGAGAGAGAGACAGAGACAGAGAGAGAGCGAGACTCGAGAGCTAGTACGCTCCTCCTGTCCTGCCAGTCTGCTCTAGTGTCTCACTGTCTCTAGAACAGGGACAGCAGAGGAACAGACGCGGCTGTCTTTGAGAACCTGTTCGTTTTTCTTTCATTCGAGCGTTCATTTGTAGCCTCTGATAGCCGATAGGCGGGCCTATAATAGGCTACAGTTTATGTGAGTTATTATATGAGCTGACTGAAGGCGGACTGACAGCTGGTTGCTGTTCTACTGACTGACAGGCTCTAGCCTGATTTCAGACTCAGCAGTCCACTCTGAGAGTGGGCGGGGTCTATGGTCTGGAACCAGGCAAGACAGGCTCTGCTCTGCCAGGAATATCTAACCCAGAACCCACACAGCGTGTTCAGCGCACGTTGCCTTTCCAAACACCGTGGGAACCACAGGACCATGAGTGCCGGTGGAAAAGTTGACGTCCGCACCAGGCTGGAGTCACCAGTCATACTTTTCATGATCAACTTCATCCCAGGTAAGTTTAACACACATTTAATAGGACTACTTTTGACGAATTCACACCCTTTGCGCACAATGTAATAGTTGTTTATTGTCTGTGTCGGCTAATATCGGTGTTAGACACCCGTGCGCAACTAAAACAGGTGTATGCTTATATGGGGATTTTTTTTTGTGCTTGACATTGTTGTCATTGTGTTGCATTGGACTCAGGCCTAGAGCAGTGCTTCTCAAACAAGGACCCCCAGTTTGACATGCATTAGGCTACGGGTACGGACCCCATCTCTGGGACCCCAATTTATATTGTAAAAATATGTGAGTTTCATTTAAACACTCGATCTGTAAGGGTCCATTTCTGGAACTCTCTTTGAGAACCACTGTGATATAGAACAGCTTGGATCCAATCAAGTTTATTTGTCAACAACTAACAAGGAGACTGTTTAGTTTATGCTGAGGAAATGTAGGATATTACGGATATCAAGCACTGTCAGGCTATTTAAAATATGTTGAGGTAGCCCTACTAGTTTTAGCCTACTTTACTGTATAGGCTACATTTTAATAGCCTACTACTAACAATATAAGAGGCATAGCCTAATGTACTTTTTAATGACTCAACAATTATTTTACAGCTTTAGTTATCAGTTAGTCTACTTTGCATTTACACAACATTTATTTACAGTTACTTTTTGAATACAAAATATAGCCTAGATTAAGCGATACATGATGATGCATTTTTAAAGGTTAAATTACCCAGCAGCACAAAGTAATTAAACCTTTACCAGCTGCAACATTAATGCATTGCTAATCCAATAATATGATTGTAAAATTGACCATTCTGCATCATTAGTATTTGTTGTATTGAACAGTTAGGATAACACAAGAATATATGTGGGAAAAATGTATTGCAGGACTTTTACAGTGTAGCCCTACTTCTACATTGCTACTTTATCTGAGTAGCCTACTTATTCCACCTCTTTACAGAGAGGGAGGGAGAGAGATCAACAGTATACAACACTGACTTTGACTTGCTGTATCTTTTTATAATTGTAATTTTTTTGCCACGCAACATGATTGTCAAAAATCATGTGTAGGTGTAACGGAGGTGATCCGAACCTCCCCACCCGATTTCGAACCCGGGTCTCCCGCGTGAAAGTCCAATATCTTAACCATCACTCCAAAGGGACATCCCTATGGAACGAGAGCAGATACTAGCTTCAGGCTGGGGCTGCAACTCTCTCCGCCACATAGGCTCCGCTCTAAAGGAACGCACTTTTCTAGTTTTGCCTTCACAGACTATGCTCTTGTCACCCAGAGCTCAGTTTAAAAATGGCAAATATATAATAACAAATAATACAAAGTTATATTAAAAAGGTGTTAATTAAGAATACGTTTAATCATCTGAATTGTTTTATTTGACTTGCATGATGTTTTCTTTTTGATACCCTTTGGATTGTGTGGTTAATTTTTTTGTGTTAATGAAAAAAAGTACGAAATATAGCACCTAATTATAGAACATTTCAGATTATGTGGATATTATATACAGTACTTGTAATTGGTTGAGGTCTATTCAACCAATTGTTGTCAGTTGTTTGATATATATAAATATATATCAAATACAAATAAAAGGCAAATTGGGAGTGTGAGAGAGGTGAAGAAGAGAGTGCAGGCAGGATGGAACAGATGGAGAAATGTGTCAGGAGTGATTTTTGACAGAAGTTTACCAGCAAGAGTGAGAGGGAAGATGTGTAAGACTATTGTGAGACCAGCCTTGTGGTATGGCTTGGAAACTGTTGCACTGACAAAGCTGGAGTGACAAGGAGGGACAGGATCTAGTGACTACATTAGAGGATTAGCCCAGGTTAGAAGGTTTGGGGATAAGGCGAGAGGTGGTTTGTGCAGAGGAGGGATGAGGGGTACATCGGGAGAATATTGCTGAAGATGGAGCTGCCAGGCAAGAGGAGAAGAGAAAGGAGAGAAGAGATACATGCAGGTGGCACGAGTGAGCGAGGAAGATGCAGAAAACAGAAGGAGATGGAAACGGATGATCCTTTGAGGCGAACCTTAAGCCATTGTTTCAGTAAACATTGAAAGAAGGGGGCAGACCACGAGAGAGAGGAGAAAGAATACGACAAATATAATGCAAATATAAAGGTTCACAGTTATCGTTGTTAGCGGTACATTGCAAATGAAGTCACTCACTTGTCTCAAGTCTAATCACGTTAGACTATATGTGATTGTTTTCATGTCACAACAACTACAAATCTAGTCATGCTTTCAAACTCCCACTAGCCCCGTTTACATGCACGTTCTAATCGTATTAAAAACAAGATTTTAGATAAACCCGATCTAATTCTGCATGTATACACCTAAATAAACCCGATCAAAACCAACACGATTTAGATTCTGATCGGATGCAGAGGGGTGGTCTAGACTTTTTTACGACCCGATCAAAAGGAAAATCCTTCCATGTATACACCTAACCCGATTAGAATGTGACATGTTCTTTCAGTAAAGCACGTGAAGCATATTGCTGATGAGCGCGACAGAGACAGAGGGGAGAGACGCGCGCGCACACACACACACACACACACACACACACACACACACACACACACACACACACACACACACACACACACACACACACACGACGCAAAAAAATCACGAGAGAGAGAGAGAGAGAGAGAGAGAGAGAGAGAGAGAGGTTAACACACCGACCCAAAAACTTCACGAGTGCAAACTCACTAAATGGACCTGTAGGCCTACTGTACGTGTGGTGTGTGAGTGTGAGAGACAAAGAGAAATAATCTAGCGCAACTGGACGCTGTCCCGTTCATCTATATCCTCCTGTCGAGTCCTGTGCGTCTTTTACCAGGTCAGATTGACCTGGCCACTAACTAATTGTCTTCTTGCGATCATAAATAACCTAAGAAACCACCAGGAAAATATCCTTTATGCTATTAGACATATCCTTCATCAGATAAATAATATTTAAAGGGGACTGGGTTAAGGGGATATAAGAGTCGATTTTAAAATGTTTAGGCTATTATCGTGAATGCACTTGTCCATGAAGCCTATTATGTTCTATGGGCCGTCAGGCGCAAATATGGATTGTGACGTGGTGATGATTATAAACATGCAGTGGTGAAAAAAGTAGTCTACTACATTTTTCAACTTGAGTAAAGGTATCAATACTGCAATGCAGAAATACTCCATTACAAGTAAAAGTCAAGAATTCAGAATGTACTTGAGTAAAAGTGCGAAAGTATTGGCATCGAAATGTACTTAAAGTACCAAAAGTAAAAGTACAAAATGTTTGAAAATAGCAGATCTACAACCTCACAACGCACCGCGATGCGATGCGTTGTGAGCTTGTAGATCGGCTATTTTCAAATAGCCATGGTAAAAAGTAGGGCTAAAGTGTTTTATGTATGTTTTATAATATTATCATTTAGTCTATATCTGCCAAGTAACTGAACTAGTTTTCAAATAAATGTAGTGGAGTAAAAGTACAATATTTGGATCCCAGATGTAGTGGAGTAGAAGTAAAAGCATTGGAAATTGGAAATACTCAAGTAAAGTACAAATATCTCAAAGTTTTAAGTAAATGTACTTTGTTATTTTACACCACTGCCTACATGTATACAGAACAACGTACATCCCCAATAATCTAATTAAAAGAGCATTGCAGCTTTTTTTTCTCACTTTGGTGGGGCTGTGCATTTGCATTAGGCTCCATTATTATTACTATTATAAAGGGAAATGCACAACACGATTAAAAGTGGGCACATGTAAACACCAGATCGGATTGATCTCACCCCATGTAAACACTTGATCCAATACCTTCAATCGGGTTTATTTAGATCAGATTGGAATGAGGCTGTCATGTATACGGGGCTATTGGGTGTTGTTTGTAATCTGCGTGAAGTTTGTGCCTCTTATCTGGTTACAGTTGGCAGATAGAAAGTGTACAGGTACAGTAGCTACGTATAAGATTTCACCTCATCCATGCACACTGAGCCCGCCTTGTCTTTTCTTGACCGTGGCCTTTCTGGGTCACGAGACTGCTCACCAACCAAGCACAGTTTCCTTAGTTTTGGATATCAGTCGTATTCTTCCACATCGTATGCTCTGTTTAGGGCCAAATAATAGCATCATTTTGCTCAGGTTTTGAGTTGATTGTTTCCAATAGGCCTATGTCAGATATTGTTCTTTCTTCTACTAATTTGTTTTAGCACAGTGTATTTCTGTCTGTCTGAGACACACACACACACACACACACACACACACACACACACACACACACACACACACACACACACACACACACACACACACACACACACACACACACACACAGAAAGAATTACCGTAGTCTTTGAATCCTCTGGTTCTCCTCATTCTACCTGTGCAAATGGTGTGTGATATGACTTACTCTTCTAGACACAATTATCCTTGTTTAGTTATCATAATTGACTGTGTTCTATGATCCTATGTTAATGGTTTCTGTTTTCTGGAGAGAGAAAAAGACAAAACCTTTCTTCTTTTTTTCCCATGACTTTTGTAACCCATTCTTTTCACCCTGTGTCAATTGTCTAATCTAATCCTGGGTGGGCGCTACATTCCCATAACCAACCTGGGGAGAGCAACGGACTGACCTCATGCTTCCTTCTATGCACAAGGAGTCCAAGCCGCTCCTTTTCACCTGACGGGGGAGTTTCCCCGGCTGGGCGTACAGCGTGTGGAAGAACACGTTATTCCAACCAGTACTTGGTATAAGATTGCAAGTGCTACTTATTTAGTAATCTCCCATTGATGCTAGCCACTTGACATTGCTTTCCAAGCCAAATGTAACGATATGTTGCCTATTTAAGCACTACTGAACTGCTGGGATATGTTTTTCCCCCCTTCTCCATGGCACTTTCACTTCTGTCCATAGGGGCACACTCATATTACCCAGCTTCCACATATCCTGGCGGCTGCATCCCACAACTGACTCAGCCCTGAGTAGGCAAACCCAGCCAGGTAGAAATCTGGGCTCATAGGAGGGCACTTTTTTAGTTATATTTATTGAGACCGAAAGTTGCAGTTAACTATGAAAACCGGCACATCTTGTCTGTATCTGTGTCACGCCTGACACTGTGGTTCCCCTGACACATCGCTGTGATATCACAGGTGACATCACAGTGACGTCAGATACTCAGAGTAGGGATCTCCATATTTGGGCATAAAACCATGCAGGTGACATCTAGGCCTGTCCTCTAAAAATCGACGAATCGGCGCGTCGTTTTAAGCCCCGGGAATCGACGCCAATTGTTTGAGTCGAGGTGAAAATATATATATTTTTACATCACCAGTTAGCCTACTACTGCGGTGCACTGCTGGACTGGTGTCATGTACTTCCAATGAGAAGTAACAATTGGCGAACAGTTATTTATTGTCTCGCACCAGCGCAGGGGTGAAAGAGAGACGGAACGGCCAGAACGGTTCAGAACCGCCGCTTCGTTAAAACATTCGGAGCCGGGACGGTGTTCCGTTAAGAGGAGGAAGCACGCTGTCAAAATCCCATATTAAATAACCTGCCACAGCACAAACGCACGTCCACAAAGTAAACAATCTTCTAAAGTCAAATTAACATACAGAGAGAGAGAGAGAGAGAGAGAGAGAGAGAGAGAGAGAGAGAGAGAGAGCAGTGTGTGTGTGAGAGAGAGACAGAGACAGAGAGAGAGCGAGACTCGAGAGCTAGTACGCTCCTCCTGTCCTGCCAGTCTGCTCTAGTGTCTCACTGTCTCTAGAACAGGGACAGCAGAGGAACAGACGCGGCTGTCTTTGAGAACCTGTTCGTTTTTCTTTCATTCGAGCGTTCATTTGTAGCCTCTGATAGCCGATAGGCGGGCCTATAATAGGCTACAGTTTATGTGAGTTATTATATGAGCTGACTGAAGGCGGACTGACAGCTGGTTGCTGTTCTACTGACTGACAGGCTCTAGCCTGATTTCAGACTCAGCAGTCCACTCTGAGAGTGGGCGGGGTCTATGGTCTGGAACCAGGCAAGACAGGCTCTGCTCTGCCAGGAATATCTAACCCAGAACCCACACAGCGTGTTCAGCGCACGTTGCCTTTCCAAACACCGTGGGAACCACAGGACCATGAGTGCCGGTGGAAAAGTTGACGTCCGCACCAGGCTGGAGTCACCAGTCATACTTTTCATGATCAACTTCATCCCAGGTAAGTTTAACACACATTTAATAGGACTACTTTTGACGAATTCACACCCTTTGCGCACAATGTAATAGTTGTTTATTGTCTGTGTCGGCTAATATCGGTGTTAGACACCCGTGCGCAACTAAAACAGGTGTATGCTTATATGGGGATTTTTTTTTGTGCTTGACATTGTTGTCATTGTGTTGCATTGGACTCAGGCCTAGAGCAGTGCTTCTCAAACAAGGACCCCCAGTTTGACATGCATTAGGCTACGGGTACGGACCCCATCTCTGGGACCCCAATTTATATTGTAAAAATATGTGAGTTTCATTTAAACACTCGATCTGTAAGGGTCCATTTCTGGAACTCTCTTTGAGAACCACTGTGATATAGAACAGCTTGGATCCAATCAAGTTTATTTGTCAACAACTAACAAGGAGACTGTTTAGTTTATGCTGAGGAAATGTAGGATATTACGGATATCAAGCACTGTCAGGCTATTTAAAATATGTTGAGGTAGCCCTACTAGTTTTAGCCTACTTTACTGTATAGGCTACATTTTAATAGCCTACTACTAACAATATAAGAGGCATAGCCTAATGTACTTTTTAATGACTCAACAATTATTTTACAGCTTTAGTTATCAGTTAGTCTACTTTGCATTTACACAACATTTATTTACAGTTACTTTTTGAATACAAAATATAGCCTAGATTAAGCGATACATGATGATGCATTTTTAAAGGTTAAATTACCCAGCAGCACAAAGTAATTAAACCTTTACCAGCTGCAACATTAATGCATTGCTAATCCAATAATATGATTGTAAAATTGACCATTCTGCATCATTAGTATTTGTTGTATTGAACAGTTAGGATAACACAAGAATATATGTGGGAAAAATGTATTGCAGGACTTTTACAGTGTAGCCCTACTTCTACATTGCTACTTTATCTGAGTAGCCTACTTATTCCACCTCTTTACAGAGAGGGAGGGAGAGAGATCAACAGTATACAACACTGACTTTGACTTGCTGTATCTTTTTATAATTGTAATTTTTTTGCCACGCAACATGATTGTCAAAAATCATGTGTAGGTGTAACGGAGGTGATCCGAACCTCCCCACCCGATTTCGAACCCGGGTCTCCCGCGTGAAAGTCCAATATCTTAACCATCACTCCAAAGGGACATCCCTATGGAACGAGAGCAGATACTAGCTTCAGGCTGGGGCTGCAACTCTCTCCGCCACATAGGCTCCGCTCTAAAGGAACGCACTTTTCTAGTTTTGCCTTCACAGACTATGCTCTTGTCACCCAGAGCTCAGTTTAAAAATGGCAAATATATAATAACAAATAATACAAAGTTATATTAAAAAGGTGTTAATTAAGAATACGTTTAATCATCTGAATTGTTTTATTTGACTTGCATGATGTTTTCTTTTTGATACCCTTTGGATTGTGTGGTTAATTTTTTTGTGTTAATGAAAAAAAGTACGAAATATAGCACCTAATTATAGAACATTTCAGATTATGTGGATATTATATACAGTACTTGTAATTGGTTGAGGTCTATTCAACCAATTGTTGTCAGTTGTTTGATATATATAAATATATATCAAATACAAATAAAAGGCAAATTGGGAGTGTGAGAGAGGTGAAGAAGAGAGTGCAGGCAGGATGGAACAGATGGAGAAATGTGTCAGGAGTGATTTTTGACAGAAGTTTACCAGCAAGAGTGAGAGGGAAGATGTGTAAGACTATTGTGAGACCAGCCTTGTGGTATGGCTTGGAAACTGTTGCACTGACAAAGCTGGAGTGACAAGGAGGGACAGGATCTAGTGACTACATTAGAGGATTAGCCCAGGTTAGAAGGTTTGGGGATAAGGCGAGAGGTGGTTTGTGCAGAGGAGGGATGAGGGGTACATCGGGAGAATATTGCTGAAGATGGAGCTGCCAGGCAAGAGGAGAAGAGAAAGGAGAGAAGAGATACATGCAGGTGGCACGAGTGAGCGAGGAAGATGCAGAAAACAGAAGGAGATGGAAACGGATGATCCTTTGAGGCGAACCTTAAGCCATTGTTTCAGTAAACATTGAAAGAAGGGGGCAGACCACGAGAGAGAGGAGAAAGAATACGACAAATATAATGCAAATATAAAGGTTCACAGTTATCGTTGTTAGCGGTACATTGCAAATGAAGTCACTCACTTGTCTCAAGTCTAATCACGTTAGACTATATGTGATTGTTTTCATGTCACAACAACTACAAATCTAGTCATGCTTTCAAACTCCCACTAGCCCCGTTTACATGCACGTTCTAATCGTATTAAAAACAAGATTTTAGATAAACCCGATCTAATTCTGCATGTATACACCTAAATAAACCCGATCAAAACCAACACGATTTAGATTCTGATCGGATGCAGAGGGGTGGTCTAGACTTTTTTACGACCCGATCAAAAGGAAAATCCTTCCATGTATACACCTAACCCGATTAGAATGTGACATGTTCTTTCAGTAAAGCACGTGAAGCATATTGCTGATGAGCGCGACAGAGACAGAGGGGAGAGACGCGCGCGCACACACACACACACACACACACACACACACACACACACACACACACACACACACACACACACACACACACACACACACACACACGACGCAAAAAAATCACGAGAGAGAGAGAGAGAGAGAGAGAGAGAGAGAGAGAGAGGTTAACACACCGACCCAAAAACTTCACGAGTGCAAACTCACTAAATGGACCTGTAGGCCTACTGTACGTGTGGTGTGTGAGTGTGAGAGACAAAGAGAAATAATCTAGCGCAACTGGACGCTGTCCCGTTCATCTATATCCTCCTGTCGAGTCCTGTGCGTCTTTTACCAGGTCAGATTGACCTGGCCACTAACTAATTGTCTTCTTGCGATCATAAATAACCTAAGAAACCACCAGGAAAATATCCTTTATGCTATTAGACATATCCTTCATCAGATAAATAATATTTAAAGGGGACTGGGTTAAGGGGATATAAGAGTCGATTTTAAAATGTTTAGGCTATTATCGTGAATGCACTTGTCCATGAAGCCTATTATGTTCTATGGGCCGTCAGGCGCAAATATGGATTGTGACGTGGTGATGATTATAAACATGCAGTGGTGAAAAAAGTAGTCTACTACATTTTTCAACTTGAGTAAAGGTATCAATACTGCAATGCAGAAATACTCCATTACAAGTAAAAGTCAAGAATTCAGAATGTACTTGAGTAAAAGTGCGAAAGTATTGGCATCGAAATGTACTTAAAGTACCAAAAGTAAAAGTACAAAATGTTTGAAAATAGCAGATCTACAACCTCACAACGCACCGCGATGCGATGCGTTGTGAGCTTGTAGATCGGCTATTTTCAAATAGCCATGGTAAAAAGTAGGGCTAAAGTGTTTTATGTATGTTTTATAATATTATCATTTAGTCTATATCTGCCAAGTAACTGAACTAGTTTTCAAATAAATGTAGTGGAGTAAAAGTACAATATTTGGATCCCAGATGTAGTGGAGTAGAAGTAAAAGCATTGGAAATTGGAAATACTCAAGTAAAGTACAAATATCTCAAAGTTTTAAGTAAATGTACTTTGTTATTTTACACCACTGCCTACATGTATACAGAACAACGTACATCCCCAATAATCTAATTAAAAGAGCATTGCAGCTTTTTTTTCTCACTTTGGTGGGGCTGTGCATTTGCATTAGGCTCCATTATTATTACTATTATAAAGGGAAATGCACAACACGATTAAAAGTGGGCACATGTAAACACCAGATCGGATTGATCTCACCCCATGTAAACACTTGATCCAATACCTTCAATCGGGTTTATTTAGATCAGATTGGAATGAGGCTGTCATGTATACGGGGCTATTGGGTGTTGTTTGTAATCTGCGTGAAGTTTGTGCCTCTTATCTGGTTACAGTTGGCAGATAGAAAGTGTACAGGTACAGTAGCTACGTATAAGATTTCACCTCATCCATGCACACTGAGCCCGCCTTGTCTTTTCTTGACCGTGGCCTTTCTGGGTCACGAGACTGCTCACCAACCAAGCACAGTTTCCTTAGTTTTGGATATCAGTCGTATTCTTCCACATCGTATGCTCTGTTTAGGGCCAAATAATAGCATCATTTTGCTCAGGTTTTGAGTTGATTGTTTCCAATAGGCCTATGTCAGATATTGTTCTTTCTTCTACTAATTTGTTTTAGCACAGTGTATTTCTGTCTGTCTGAGACACACACACACACACACACACACACACACACACACACACACACACACACACACACACACACACACACACACACACACACACACACACACACACACACACACAGAAAGAATTACCGTAGTCTTTGAATCCTCTGGTTCTCCTCATTCTACCTGTGCAAATGGTGTGTGATATGACTTACTCTTCTAGACACAATTATCCTTGTTTAGTTATCATAATTGACTGTGTTCTATGATCCTATGTTAATGGTTTCTGTTTTCTGGAGAGAGAAAAAGACAAAACCTTTCTTCTTTTTTTCCCATGACTTTTGTAACCCATTCTTTTCACCCTGTGTCAATTGTCTAATCTAATCCTGGGTGGGCGCTACATTCCCATAACCAACCTGGGGAGAGCAACGGACTGACCTCATGCTTCCTTCTATGCACAAGGAGTCCAAGCCGCTCCTTTTCACCTGACGGGGGAGTTTCCCCGGCTGGGCGTACAGCGTGTGGAAGAACACGTTATTCCAACCAGTACTTGGTATAAGATTGCAAGTGCTACTTATTTAGTAATCTCCCATTGATGCTAGCCACTTGACATTGCTTTCCAAGCCAAATGTAACGATATGTTGCCTATTTAAGCACTACTGAACTGCTGGGATATGTTTTTCCCCCCTTCTCCATGGCACTTTCACTTCTGTCCATAGGGGCACACTCATATTACCCAGCTTCCACATATCCTGGCGGCTGCATCCCACAACTGACTCAGCCCTGAGTAGGCAAACCCAGCCAGGTAGAAATCTGGGCTCATAGGAGGGCACTTTTTTAGTTATATTTATTGAGACCGAAAGTTGCAGTTAACTATGAAAACCGGCACATCTTGTCTGTATCTGTGTCACGCCTGACACTGTGGTTCCCCTGACACATCGCTGTGATATCACAGGTGACATCACAGTGACGTCAGATACTCAGAGTAGGGATCTCCATATTTGGGCATAAAACCATGCAGGTGACATCTAGGCCTGTCCTCTAAAAATCGACGAATCGGCGCGTCGTTTTAAGCCCCGGGAATCGACGCCAATTGTTTGAGTCGAGGTGAAAATATATATATTTTTACATCACCAGTTAGCCTACTACTGCGGTGCACTGCTGGACTGGTGTCATGTACTTCCAATGAGAAGTAACAATTGGCGAACAGTTATTTATTGTCTCGCACCAGCGCAGGGGTGAAAGAGAGACGGAACGGCCAGAACGGTTCAGAACCGCCGCTTCGTTAAAACATTCGGAGCCGGGACGGTGTTCCGTTAAGAGGAGGAAGCACGCTGTCAAAATCCCATATTAAATAACCTGCCACAGCACAAACGCACGTCCACAAAGTAAACAATCTTCTAAAGTCAAATTAACATACACAAGTGTAGGCTACAAGTTACATTTTCTAATTAAAGTGCTTCTGAATTGTTCCAGTGTTGTAATCCATGATGAATGATTGTGTTTCGCTGTGTTTGCGTCCATGACATGTCCACACTGCTGGCTCTAGCGGGAGCTGTGCCTCCGCCTGTTTATGATCCGTTTCTGAAATGAATCCGTTCTCGACACTGACTCATTACTCTGTCAGTGCTCTGTGTCCCGCGACTGCGGACTGGATCCCATCGTTCATTTAAAAGAGCCGTTCAAGAGAGCGGAATCGTTTGCGAATGTCTCATCTATACTGCACGCTGCCGAGAGACGGGGCAGAGTTGAAACAGCGGAGATGTTTTATTTGTTTTAACGGTGTGTTCTATGGTTGTACACTGCTATATGCAGATAACATTTGTGCTTGCGCACTGATATCACCGAAAACACTGTGTTTTTTTTTTTTTTTTTTAACACAAAGTAGACTATAAAACTATTCGTCGACGCGTCGGAATGAACCCCTCCATCCTGAGTCGAGGACAGGTCTAGTGACATCACAGGGATGTCAGCTACTCAGAGCAGGGATGTCAGGGGAACTTAAAACCTCCACCGGCTGTCTGTCTGTGAGTCCGTCACACTTTTGCCGTCACACTTTTTCCCTGCTTATATCTCCGCACCCGTTGACCCGATCCATGCCAGATTTTACACACACACTCCTTGCCTGCCAAACTACAACCTCCAAGGACCCCCGGAGCCCCAGGGACCCCCAGGTCCCTGGGGAACCCCCAGATGTAAAAAATGACCAAATGTGCAAAAATGACCAAATGACCACCCCAACGGGGCTGCTCACGGGGAATTCCCGGGGACCACCCACTCCTGGTGCTCCAGAACGGATGCAAAAGTGGTGGCGCCCCCAGTGGAGGACCCCCTGCCACTGCAGCGCACATAAAATGCCGTAACTCGGCCTAGGAGCGTCCGGGAGAGCCGAAAGTGAGGCAGGAAGGAGGAGAGGACTCACTTGTTGAGTGTGGAAGGTAGAGAGTCAGAGTGCATGCCAGGCTGCTCTGATGAGGGGACACCCATTTACTACCAAAACCTCCACCGGCTGTCTGTCTGTGAGTCCGTCACACTTTTGCCGTCACACTTTTTCCCTGCTTATATCTCCGCACCCGTTGACCCGATCCATGCCAGATTTTACACACACACTCCTTGCCTGCCAAACTACAACCTCCAAGGACCCCCGGAGTCCCAGGGACCCCCAGGTCCCTGGGGGACCCCCAGATGTAAAAAATGACCAAATGTGCAAAAATGACCAAATGACCACCCCAACGGGGCTGCTCACGGGGAATTCCCGGGGACCACCCACTCCTGGTGCTCCAGAACGGATGCAAAAGTGGTGGCGCCCCCAGTGGAGGACCCCCTGCCACTGCAGCGCACATAAAATGCCGTAACTCGGCCTAGGAGCGTCCGGGAGAGCCGGGGCCGGTACCTATTCGTCCGCCACGGCAACGCGGAGACCCCACCCCTCATTTCTCACATGGCCCTATTCTAGCGCCACCTTCAGGCCGATTTTTAAAACACATTTTTGGACACTGCTCCTACAGTTTTTGCCCTAAAATCACGAATATCACTGTACTCATGTCATCAACATGGATCAGGAAGATTTTGGAAAAACAAATTTTTGCCCTATTTGTGGAGTTAAGCCACCTACGGTCGCTTATCTCCCGATTAGGGAGTCTTACTGGTTCTTTACAGAATGGGTTTGCCGCTCTGACATCACGCTCTGGCTTCACTGTGATGTCACACTAACAGAATCCCTTTTATGCCCATATGGAGAGCCCTGATCATCAACATTAAGCCCATATCTAACAGGACTTCATATGGGATTGCCCATTTATGGAGGCCACATCGGCCACATACCACACTAACAGAATCCATATATGGCCAAGAGAGATGCCCAAGACAGCCCATATCTGTGTGGCTGGGATCTCCATGTATGGGGTAAAAGGGTATGACGTCAGATGTCATAGCCAACATAGGACTTTCACAGGACTTTCACACAACAAATAACTGAGTAGGCATGTTTGGGCTCTCACAGCATATCTCCATACAGTACATGGATCTCCATACATGGGTACCAGGGGTCTCCATATATGGGTAACTGGTCCGATATACATCACTGGCCGGATGGCCAAGAATTGGCCCTTTAGGGCGAGGTCGCATGTCGCCCTGAGGCGTCTTACTAGTTAATAGTTTACTCCAAGTCTTTATTATTTTCTTTACTGCATTATTATCTTTTTTTTTCATCTTTCAGTCGTATCTTTACACTCTTACCTGTACCTGTCCTGATTTTCATGCTTATTGTGTGCAGTGGTGACGCCTGCATTTCCCCATGAAAATGAATAAAGTTCAGTCTATCCTGAGGATGCGGAGGCTCATGCTGAAAGTCTTCAGCTGCCTGGGACAGTGCAGATGTCCGTGAGCCTTTTTTTGCCACATGCCTGGTGTTTCTGGCCCGTGTGGGATCGCTAGAGATGCACTGGCACTCTTCGGCTTCGCTGAAACTGTCTGGTGCTGTAGAAATACAGCGAAAATAATCCTGAATAGACCTTTGCTAGAGTGGTAATTAAATGATGAGTCACGCCGTAGGTAGGCGCTGATCCTGTTGGGGCCAAAGCAGAGCACCCACGGGGAATGCGTGATGCATGATGTACCCGGTCTGATTCTGCATGCAATTCTGAATGGATTCCTGTCTCTGTAATCTGCAAAGTCTGATTGCTGACTCCTTGTGCTATTGTGTTTTTTTTATCATCAGCCAATGATTAAATTGTACAATTTGAAATGTATTGATTGATTTGATTGAAGGCTTCATTAGAAGTTTGCATAGGAAAAGGTACAGTTTCATGACAGTACAGTTCACTGGTACAAGGTCAACTAAAAGGAGATCCTAGTAAGCTTTTCTGCTTATTTACACAGGAAACCTTTATGTATCTCACATAACATTGAATGACAGACGGATAGAACAGGGTACTATGCAGTAGATAGTCAGAAAAAAAAAGTGCAAAAAATATATTCAGTAGATATTTACAATAGAAGGGTCAGGAGGGTAAGGCATGGGCTATAGTTTTTCTTTTTTTTCTCTCTCTTCTTATCTCTCTCCCACTTTCTGTGTCTCTCAAAGCCACTCACAATGAGAGAGAGAGATCCCATGATTGAGGCTTTTAGACAAATCAATAAATGGTAAATGGTAGATTTACTGTATATAGCGCCTTTTATCCGGTTACAAAGTAACCTCCCACAGGCCGCCCAGCAGGAGATATTGTAAATGAAAACCAGACAGTACACCACAATCACCACCCGCTGTGAGTGAGAACAGCAGCCTACAATATTATTTATTTATAAGTCAAAATGTTGTCACTCCACAGGCTCTGCGCGCTGAACTAAAAACAAACTGCAGGGTCCAGATTCAAATTTAAATATAAACATAAAAAGAACAACCCCATTCGCAATTTGAAAGTCTTTTAAAGAATTTCATATGCCGTAGCAGCAGTCACATGCGGTAACTAATGCGGTTCCGCCAGTTGGCCTTGGCTTATCCAAAATGTATTTGTTGCCCGTATTCGTATATCTGCTGTTAAGTTTAAATTTACTATGTACTGTGCGCTGCACCAGTAGGCTACAGAAAAACACACGCATTTAGCAGATGCTCTTCACCAGAGCGACTAACAGTAGGCATGGTAAACAAACACATACAGTATATCAAATGCATAGAGACAGTGTAGTTGCCTCAGTAGTAGTAGGTCTGAGAGGTATAGGGCCGATGCATACTCCACTAATAGACCGTAAGCCACTGGGGTTGGTCGGTACCAACTGAGGGGATTAATGCTCATAGTGATTTTTGTCATGGTATACATGTCTAGAGTTAGAAAATATGTGATAGCCTTGCACCAGAGGTAGCTTTATGGGTGCTATCATGCATTTTATTTTATAACACTAGGCGAAAATTACTTGGGTCAATTTATGAAAACATACTACTTAACCCCCCTATATAAAAGGTTTTTCAACTAGTTCTGGTACCTCTAGGCATGCTTAAGAACACACTAAAGATGTAGGAATTTATATGTCTTATAAAGCCATCATTTTCAAGATGGCGTCCAAGATGGCTGCCTGGAGCTTAAATAGCGTTATGATACTGTTCAACCTATAGAAAGGTGGTATTGGTTATCTAACCCAAGGTTTTAGGGTTCAATGAATGTGGCTGAATCAGTGAAATTACCATCAGTTAATTATTTATTGCCAAATCCATTGTATTGCAATGATCCAATGATTGTACAACATTTTGTTAAAAATAACAAATTGTATTTCAGTTGTGTGAGGGAATCTGTGAACTTATGATTCATATGGGTACCTGGGGGGCATAGGTGTAGATTACAGTTATATACCGTATTCAATTGCCATTCAGTCTTAGGCCTACTGTATGTGCTAAAGGTCAGGTTAAGGTCTCTCACATCTTATCACTCCTTATCCAGGTGTCCAAGCAGGCAGCAGCTATGGTCACTGGTTGACATGTAGAGTGTTCACCTCACAATTGACATGTTAGAAAGTCATTCCTCAGCTGCATTGCAATACTGTTCAGCGCTGGAAATGCATGTGTTTGCATATGGAGGGCTGACAGGCAAGTTCAGTGGTAATAGTCTTGAGTGTATCAGCTGCACTCTGAAGTGGTTTGTATCAACTAGACCAAAGACATTTGAACAGATATAGCAGCAGTCTACCTGGACACTGTGCATCCGACTGGCTGACTTTGGGTAGACAACTTAATTCTTCCTACTGTATACTTCCCATTCACCAGTTTGAACATGCAGGGAGACACCATGTCAATAGGTTGTCACCTTTTCTCTCATGCCACACATGATGAAGTGCTTCTTCCGTGCTGGCCATGTGCAATATTCTTGATATCTCACCCAGTGCCTGCTGAGATGCATGGTCTCCATGCCATAGAGGCTAAGCTAGAACTTGTCTGTCAGCACCATAATGGATTCTGGATCACTGTCTCTGCTCACCAGTCTGGGGAGCAGACTGCCATAAAGAGCAGGAATGATGCTGTCATGACGGCAACAGTCCGCCATTCCGAAACACCGCTATTCCGAAGCAGGGTTAGGGTTAGGTTTAGGGTTAGGGTTAGGGGTAGGGTTAGGGGTAGGGTTAGGGTTAGTTAGGGTTAGGGTTAGGGTAAGGGTTAGGGTTAGGGTTAGGGTTAGGGGTAGGGTTAGGGTTAGAAGTCAACGTTCGGAATAGCGGTGTTTCGGAATGGCGGGGTGTAACCTGTCATGACACATGAGGGTAGAGTTGACTGATGCCTACCCAAAATGTGCAGTAACAGTAGTAGGGAGTCTAAGCTCTGGTGTGTCTTGGTTGTAAAATATCGGGGTGTATCCACACACAGAAAGATCACTGCCCTCATCTCTTCAATCCCATTATTGGTAAATGTCCCCAACAATGTGCATGGTAATATCCTTTAACCACATAAGATGTCATCCTGAAGAGCAAGAACAGAGCAGAAGCTGTTGAGCATGGTGGACACCTTCAGTGCTGGTGATAGATAGGCTACTGCATTTAGTCATGATGAGGCAGACATCACAAAGACTTAGGGTTAGGGTTAGGGTTAGGGTTAGGGTTAGGGTTAATTCCTATGACCCTGATGCAGCCACCTCTGGAACCTCATCCTTACATCCTTACTGTGTGCCAGTCAGGAGGTTGAAGGCCAGGAGGATGTGGTGGGTGGACTTTCTGATCCTGATTATGAGTTGGAGATTACAGATCTGTAGTTGCAAAAGATACATATTGCCATGTTATTATATAATGTTACTATTATTATTATTATTATTAATGCCAGTTCTGTGTCATGTTAATGACAGTTTTCACAAACACTTTATTAAGTGAAAGATGAATATTCATCAAGTTGTTTCTATTTGTTAAGTGAAAGATGAATATTCATCAAGTTGTTTCTATTTGTTGTTCTCCCAGAGGTCAAATGTTACCTTGACCTGACCTTTAACATGTGAGGTATGGATTCTACACATATGAAAACCAAGAAATTAGAGTACACAGGATTTCTATACTAGGACAAGTGGATCAAATAGTGAGCATTTTGGATATTTTCTTACACACTTATATTTTTTGTTTAATGAATTTCACAATACATTTCCTTAGAATATATGTATGTAAACATGGTTTAAGGAACCCTTTGTGTTACATCTTTCATGAAAACAAAAGTACATCTTATGTAATGTAGTCACTATACTACAGTACAGTATGTTGTCACTGCCTGTAATAGATACCATTTCTAGAGATGCTACTTTTAACAACTTTTATGAAAAATATATAGTCTGAGCTTTATCCTTGCCATTTTTCAAAGACAGAGCATCAATACTAAGGGAGAATCATCGGTTTGAAGTAGAATGCTTAATTTGGATTTTGAAAACTGTGTTTTGGCATGTGATTATAGATGAAGTGATAACACACAGAAAGCTACCACAGATGCAAGGCTATCAAATTTTTCCTAATACTAGGGATGTATACCTTCCCAAAAATCACTATGAGAATCGTTCCCCCCAGATGGTACCGATGACCCCATATGTACGGTGCTAGCTCACGGTCTATAAGGAGCCAAATTTAATTCGGTTCGGGAGTAGAGATGGGTCAATCAGGTTTTTTGGAACCGATCACCTACGTTTGATCACCCGATACCGATCAATCACTGATCCGATCAAGTGGGGCAATATTATTATTATTGTTTATTAAGGCTGTCAATCGATTAAAATATTTCATCTGATTAATCTCATGAAAATGTTTTGTCCTTAGGAACACCAGGCTTTCTCTCAGAAAGCCTGGTGGGCGAGGTTAACTAACGGCTAATGCTAGCTGTGGTGGAATTGATAGTTTTAAACAAAATGTTATCCTTAGATCGACAACAAGCGTTGTCCTCATCTACTCCAAAGGAATTTTGGAATATTTTGGAATTATGGTTTTTGCAACAAGGTTTAACAACAATGTGAGTTATCTCGCACGCACACACACACACACACACACACACGTACACACACACACACACACACACACACACACACACACACACACACACACACACACACACACACACACACACACACACACACACAGAAGTGGAGCGACTTACCTTTTGATCGGAAACACAGATCTCTTAAATTAAATTAAATTGTTTAAATGCGATGCATATGTACCGTATGTGACTTTGTTATGGTCTGAAAGTACATTATGTCTGTAGATGTAGTCGGCCCTTGGGTGTTTTAATATTTTCTAATGTGGCCCCCTTTGAAAAGAGTTTGGACACCCCTGGGCCTACACGATCGAATGACTTCTGCAATGTGTGCCTTGAAGAGCTGTACTGTTCAGGACAACACCAAGGTCACAGGCGCTGTATAAATAGTAATGATTTCCCTACACAATTAAAATGCCTCAAGTGTCTCTTGTATTGCATAGACTACGGATTGCCCATCAGTACAAAGTCAAATCATTTAGTAAAGTACAAAGGAACTATATAAATCATAACTCTAGAAATGGAATAATGCACGTAGTGTGCAAAACAAACAGCCTGAGCACCACACAGTCCATGACCACAGGCAGCTATAGGTTCTCTCTCCACCAGATCCAGAGAGAGGAGGCGCACACACACACACACACACACACACACACACACTCTGAAATATTTTTCAAAGTACAATATGATGGCAGAATCTGTCGTCTATTTTTCTCATATTTTTGGAATCAGGGAGGGACGGTCTGATGACATAAGCATCTTTGTCTAAACTTTTAAGCTCCAGACAATCCCCGTATTTCATTCAGCCATGGTAAAGATACATTGCAGGGCCCTATGAATGCAAGTGAAATGCTAATGCTGAGCAAGAAAATCCCTTCACACTCTCCTTATCTCTGTTCTGTCCTAGATCCTACCGCACTGGCGTAGATGAAGCAGGGGATGTAGTCACATATGGGCATTAGGTTCATTGGGAGCTAATGGGGAGATGCTTTATTGTGAAGGGCCCTTCATGGCGCCTGCCGGAATTTAAGGAGAGAGTTTAGGGTTGCTCAGAGCTGTATCCCATATGGGAGTATTGTGTCCATAGGAGGCGAGACTTTATTACCAAACCACATGCGGCTCTGGTGTTGCTGTCACAACTTGTTGGCACTGCAGTTGCCGGTTAAAGGGGAGAACCACCCATTTTCAATATTGAACTATAAACCTTTGAGTTATTATGTGGAAATAAGAAAAAAGTCCACCCCCTTCTGTGTTGCCTAGAACTGGAGGATTGATTTTGTGGTTTAGCTTGCAAAGTACATCTTGATGATGTCATCAAAGACTTTTTTCTTATTTCCACACAACTCCTCTAAGGTATATTAATGACATAGTTCAATGTTGAAAATGGGTGGTTTCCCCTTCAATGTTGAAAATGGGTGGTTTCCCCTTTAACATCTATTTTGTTTATCCAGTTCACATTGCCCATGTTTAAGCCTCTCTGTGTCAAGGCTCAATAACTCAGAGCTCAGTAATATCATTTAGAAATGTTATTGAAATAATCATTTGCATTTAATTATTTCAAAATGTAATTAGAGGATAAAACCCCATGGATCACACCCTTGTTTTCAAGGGGGTCCATCAATCAGGCAAAATCACTTGAGGCAACATGTCAGGTTCTCTGTGGTCGCCTACTATCCAATGATTGCAGCAGTTGGCAAATGCAATTACATGTAGCTAATTTGATATACAGACAGAGATATGGAGGGAAAAACTGTTTCTTCTAATATCCGCACCACTAAATCACCTCCATTGAGGGACCACGGCCGCTTCACTTGCACTAGAAAGTATGGTGTAGCTAATTAGCTATACCTAATTAGCGACCGTTGCTTGTTCCCAATAACGGATGAACAGATCTTTAAATGCTTACAAATATAGGAATCCAACTGGAGAGAAATCACTTGCAATAGCATGTAACTAAGCAAGCAGCTATTTGAACTCTTTCCCAGGTCATCCTTCAAAGCAAGATTAATGATTAATCTCATCTCTGCGTTAAAGGGTCAGGACACTCCAAATCACTTTTTCTATAAATATATATATTATCAGTCCTTACCCGTTACCTGTTCCCACTCATCATCCACCCTCATCTACCCTTCTTTGTCTCTCTCTCTATATATTTATATCCAGTGATGTCATTAGTGTTGCCATCAGTGATGTCATAATATGGGACGGACAGACAGACAGACAGACAGACAGACAGACAGACATTTGCTTGTTTAATAGAAATCAATGTGTCACGTGTGATAGGGAGCAATGATATGATTGCAATTTGCTCATAGGCTTGTGGATCCAGAGTTTCTGAAGCTATTTCTGTGTACCTCTAGTTTCTGGGTAGAAAATACATATTTGGTGCCACTCATTACATATTGCTCACTCTGTTCGATTTCTGCGAGGTGATGTAGGCATATCTAACTCATATTTATGTTTGTTGTATATGGGTCAGTGACGTGACACCCCCAAAAATGTGTTTTTAAAAAAACTTGAAATAGCAGGCATAAAAATGATTTACTTTTGTTCTACTCACTCTCAACTTTATGGAAACATATTTTGTTTTTAGATATTTTATTGGAATCAGACTTTATTCAGCAGTTTGTTGTACTTAACCTAAAATCGTCATATGGTGTGACATGACAATAATTGTTCATAAAATCAAAATGGAGTACACCTTTCTTAAGTTACTCACTTTATCAAAGTCCTTTATCATAACTAACCTGTGATCCACTATAGTTTTGTGAAAATGTATTAAATCTGTATATTTTATTCATAATCAACACTCTGTGTGAGGCCCATGTTGTCGATCTTTGAACATATTTTAAATTTATTCTGACAAAACTTTCTCTAAAATTACACAAATATTTGTGACTCTTCCTGATACTATTTTTTATGTAATCCATGAACATTTTTTTGGTTTCATCATTAATAAAGGTATGATTTTTCACTATTTGGAATGTCACACCAAATGATTTAGTGTCACACCGTATGATCATATCTTCATGTGTCAAAGCAAACTGTGTTTTAACCTACCTATTAGCGAGTACTGAACCTTACTGATTGATTAAACAATTACCCAGGAAAAACAGCAACAGTAAAATTGCTTTAACATTAAATAACATGGCCTTAATATTTCTGAACAGGATATTATTGTAGGGCTTTAACATGGGATAACAAAGAATTGTAGTTGAGGGATGATGAGGATGTGCACAGGAATGCTACGCACACCTAAGTCTTCTGCCGGCCCACGGCAGAAGGATCTTAAAGAGACAATAAGGTGCATAGCCACACTGGGAGCCAAGGCAACATTTTATTAACACCAATTAGTGGAAACAGAACTCAGCATTCAGGTGAATTGCTTTTTTCCGAAGTCTCCTGAACTTGAACACAGCATTTTGTATTGAACAAATGTATTTAGGAATCATGACATTACACCACATCTCCACAAGCTAAAGAGTGCTGGGTTACGCAACTCCGAAAATAGCTGATCTACAAGCTCTCGCAGCACAACGCGTTGATAGCTTGTAGATCAGCTATTTTCGCTATTTTTGTCTCGGGTCCTACCTTAACACTGTCCAGTCCAGTCAGTGGCGGTTTTGACCTATATTGCGCCCTGTGCCAGGTAGTATAGCGCCGCCGAAAAATCGGATATTCGCGGGCAAATTATGCATTTTTTTAAGTTAAAAGCGGTTCGGTTCTACACGGCGGAAGAACCATTTTGGGCTTAATATAATAGGGTTTATAAAAGCATGATCTGACTGTCTTAGTCTTCTTACCTTGGGCTGGGACTTGGTTCTTTCACAGTCACGCACAGTGAGACAAGACTATAGAGTTCCTATATCCTGGCTGATAGAGCCTGAGGTCTGTGTTTTGTAGAGTAAAGTCGGGAACAAAAATGATCCTCTCCATGTGATGTTTCAGGGCAAGCAGCAGACTGACTCCGAGTGCCATACAGTATATTATGTTGTAAACCTAAGGTTACCTTTGTAGAGTTAGGGAGTATTTCGTGACGTCCTGTGTTATTCCTCTGAGCTGGAACTGGGCTTCAATGTGTTGAAACCACGGCCGTGGGTTATGCTGCCAAAAGTCCGGCAACTTGACGGTAGCGGCGTAGATGTTGGCATTAACGTTAGCCATATCGTTAGCACCGACGTTCGGTGCGGGCGCTGCGGGAACGTTAACGCCGGCGACGTTGTCTTCGTTGTCGGACATGTCGTATTCACTCACGGGGTCACCAGTGTAGAGTTAGGGAACAGCGAGACAGTAGACGTAGGTGCAGTCGAGGTAGTTTACTTAACTCCACATAAACTTGTATCACGTACATACACGGTGTGCATCAAGCTAGCAGCACAACAACAACAACACATCACCCGGAAACGGAAGCCCCAAGACTAACTAACCCCCCAGCCCTTAAAGGCACAGTACTCCTGTGTCTCTCACAGTCTGTATTATGTGGGTCACCACACCTTTATCTTACCACCAGGGGGTGTTGTTGTATTCGGTCTGTCGGTTTAACTAGGCAAGGAGTGTTTTTTTTTCTTTTTCTTCTTCATACTTGTCGGCTCGGTGCCGCCCCACCAAAGTGGCGCCCTGCGCGAGTGCACCGCTGGCCCCCCCTGGCGGCCGCCTCTGAGTCCAGTGAGTGAAAGTACAAAAGCATTAGATTAGATTAGACAAGACATTTAGACTGTATTGTACATCAGCCAGTCGTATTTGGTGAGGGTAGCAAACCGGCTGCCTTGTTGCGGTTCTGCTATGCCACAGACAACTTGCTCTTTGTAGAAAATGCAGTCTCGCCCCTTTGGCCAGACAAAACCATTTTTCATTTTTCCAATTTGATTCATGCAGTTTATCTCTTGCCCCTCCTTATTAATGGTAACAATCTGCCCCACATATGGCTTTCCCTCATATTTGATTGTGACCAACTGTCCTTGTGTGTATTCATCTGAAGAGGTGTCTGAATCCTCAGCTTGGGCCTCTCCAATAGATGCACTTGTGTCCAGCACCTGAGTAGACCTTCAGGAGGAGACATTTAAATGTCATTTATTTGTCAGGTAGATTGTTCTTAGTAGTAAAATGTAATTACTAGCAGGTGCTCAAGTTTGCCAGTTATACTCACTGAGCTCCGGAAGCTGTTTTGGGCCTGCAGCTGAGCTGGGAAGGGGGCAGTTCCGCAGATGGGCCACCACTTAGTTAAGGAAGAAAAGGAATGAATGGATGACAATGGAATGTATAGTTTAAGACAAAGAGAAAATATTGTTTAGATTGAAACAATATGTTAAGGTTTCTGTGAAGGGGTTTCTGCTCTGTCTGATGAATTTGAAGTATCACTGAATGAAGCTAAATTACATTTTATGTAACAATGTTTAAAACAAATGTTTAAATGGACAAAAGAAACATGGGACTTTGTTATTTATTGTTATATCTGTAGGAAAATACAGTATATATCATATGGTGTGACAGTCAAGTCATATGGCGTGACAAGCAGACATGTCACACCATTATGATGACGTGTCACACCATATTACGTTTTCTCCATTTAGGTTTACCTTGAGGCTACTATGTACACATTAGCATGCTAACAACATGCTAGCTATAACAAAGCAACCTAGATCTACATGGAATTATGACCAAAACTTCAAATAACTTAAGCTTTTTTTAATGAAAAGGTGTCACACCAACAGACATCCAGAAGTGCCACACTTGTCAAAGTTTCAACAAGATGGCATTTCATGAAAATGTTAAAATCATAACTCACCTCAGACACCTGTCTTGCAGTTGTGCTGGGAGTGCTGAATAGCCTTACAGAAGAAGGACCTCTCTAGCCAATAGGTGTCCAAATAATTGCCTGTTTAATTTTTCCAAACTAGTGTCACACCAAATGGGGTTTGGGGGACAAAATCTTTTTGATCAGAAATGACTGAAAACATTATGCTTTGACTTTGAAAAGATATAGGCTCACAAATAGACATTTTTGTGAGCCTAAATTCATTTTTAAATGAATTTTATCAATTCTTTTTCTTAGTTTTATTCAAGTTCCCACTTTGAGAAACAAGGTCGGGACAGTCACACCATATGAGTTTTGCCATGTTTGGTTGACAATTCTGAAGAAATGGGGAATGAAATGTTTTAATCTTGAGTAAGTTCACATAAAGCTTAATGTCCTGCACAATATTCAGAAGGTTTTTGACAAATATATTTTTTATTTATACATGTTTGACAATGAGAACAGCTAAACCGCTATGTCACGTCACCCACCCATATACACATCCATCTAAACATATAGAATACAGTGTTTCCCCTAGGCAGAAGCTGAAGGAGTGAGGGAGAGTTGCGTGTAGTGGCGTAGCATGCACGCTGCGGAATTTCTTTCGGGTCGGGTCGGATGTGTTTGCGGGATTCTAACTCGGTTAAAAAAGAATTATGTATATATAGATTTTTATGTTATTGTTATCATCAACATTTTCCATCATCTTCAGTTTCAAAGTGCTTTATTTACACACAAACCTAAGTAAGTTCTGTTGTCAGATGTCAGGAGGAATAAACAACCAGGTCTACAGAAACAAGCCCAAAATAAGTGAATATAGGCCACATGAGCACTTTAAACCTAAATACTTTATGGCATACAGCTCATCAAAAATCCACATCTCAAAATATTATAATGTGACTTCAAAATAAGGATTTATAATACAGAAATGTCCAACTTCTGAAAGGTTATGTTAATTTATGCACTCAGTACTGTCAGTGCGGTCTGGAATACTTTTGAACAAATGTCTTCATCAATGGGGCGTGGCATGAAGGTGGTCAGCCTGTGCTGTGGTACTGCTGAGGTGCATTGATTGATTGATTGATTGATTGAAGACTATTATTAGAAGATTGCATAGGAAGGTACAGTTTCATGACAGTACAGTTCACTGGTACAATGTCAAGCAGGTATAGCAGGAGAACACATTTGACACTTTTTTGTGCCAAATATGGGTTGGACATGTGGAGCTGCCTCTGGGGTTGTAATTGTGAACATCCTTGGTGTTTTGGAAGTATTTTGTCAGGTACATAGGTATCTTAGTGGTATGCAGTCATACCTTTCTTGGGCTAGGCAAGTTACGTATTTAATAATCAAGGGACATCTACGCCATTTCTCTATCCAGCCATTCATTGTAGTTTGATGGAATGCATTCTAGTCATTGGGACTAGGCCAGGTGGACGGTCCAGATTATGAACAAGAATATTTCTGAACGATTGCAACCTTTGTCAAATACATACTCGGTCCAGGATAATGAAAGAAGACATATCACACTTTGTTCTCTTGTGTGTTGCTTTTCGATTAGCACACTGTATAATTTTATTGAAGTATCTAAGAGCACAGAGTACATTTTTGACTGTGCCAATTCCAGATTTAGTCTCATCCACTGATTAGCCTATTTGTTGATAATAGATAGGACGTCAAAGGATGTAAGCTCATCTAGTTGAAATTATAGCAGAGAAGGAGACATAGAGATCTAAAATGACTAAACATTGCTGATTGGGCGATTATGTAATAATTGCCGTGATGGAAAAAGTACATTCTTTACTTAAAGTAAACATAAAAGTATCAATACTGCAATGTAGAACACACGAATCCCAGACTTTTAGTAAAGTAAAAGTCTGGGGATTCAAAATGTACTTAAAAGTACAAAAGTATTGCCATTCAAATGGACTTAAAGTACAGAAAGTAGAAAGTACTCATTATGCAGATTGCAGAATGTATCATATGTATAAAATGTGTAAACTCTTTTGAAAATAGCAGATCTACAAGCTCACAATACGTCGCATCCCAAGCTTTTTCATACGGACGAAATGTATATAGGGCTGAAGTGGGTAATGTATGTTTTGTAATAATAATCCAAATCTACAGAGTAACTAGTAACCAAGTTTTCAAATAATTGTAGTGGAGTAAAAGTACAATATTTGCCTCTGAGATGTAGTGGAGGAGAAGTAAAAGAATTGGAAATTGGAAATACTCCAGTAAAGTAAAAATACCTCCAAATTGTACTTAAGCACAGTACTTGAGTACATGTACTTAGTGTTATTAGTTACTTTACCCCACTGAATAATTGTGACAATCCTCATGTGTGTCGGTTTTTTCAAAACATTTTCTATTTCTTTCCAGGCATGTTTGCGGTCAAAAAAATCAACTGCATCTGTTAGTTCAGGAACGTGGAGTACAAGCCAGCGCTAACTGCTGACAATGTGTGTTGTTTATATTAGTGTCAATGTTCCGGTCCAGCAGAGCCAGATAAATCAAACTATTAAGCGTTCAGGTCCAGCAGAGACTATTAAGCAGGGCTGAAGAAGACAATGCCTTGTTAGCGAAACACAAGTCTCAGTCAAAAGAGTTTTTGTTGATACGTGCATTTGTGAAAAAGCACTGCTCTGCCAAACCATTTGCATTTGATGTCTCTATGAATACAATCTATGGTGAGCAGAGAAAAACACAAACCGGTAGGTCCACCAGAGGCAGACTGAAGACAAACTTTTGGGTCCTAGACCATCGATTACCAATATTATTTGTAAAAAGAAATTATAATCTTGAAATCACACACACACAGGTTTGTATACATCACTTTTGGGGACATTACATAGACTTCCATTCATTTTCTGTGGCCTTACCCTAACCTCTATCCCTAAACCTAACCCTAATCCTAACCCTAAACCTAAACCTAACCCAAACCGTTGTGGGTACCTACTATTTTGTCCCAACAATGTAGGTGGTCCCCTGCATGTGACAGTGTTAACATGTTTTTAGAACCCAAAAGTGATGAAAACACACACACACACACACACACACACACACACACACACACACACACACACACACACCATCCGCCGTGGTGCATCCGGCTTTGCTGGGCGTCTGTGCCAACACAATTGGTGGATGGAAGTCGGCCGGGAGGGTGATGATTGTCATTGCATGTCAAGAGTATTGGGTGGGAGGAGCAGGACAAAGGCTCTACATCCTCCTGGTGGGGGTTCCTCACTGACCGGTGAGTCACTACGATACAGTGACAACACAGAAATGTGTGTGAAGGAATTAATTGCATGGCATAACGACAAATTGGGGAGAAAGGGGTAAAAATAATTGGCTAAACCTGCTTGGTAAATAACGGATGACAGACAGAGCTGCCCTCCTGCCAGCCTGATGGTTCTAGTTTGGTCTCTAATTGGCTAAAAGTCACAGAATGTTTTGGCACAATGAAGCATCTGTCGCATTGGAGCCCTCAGTGTGCGAGCATTTATCTATTCTTAGACACGCACGCACACATGCACGCACGCATGCACGCACGCACGCACGCACGCACGCACGCACGCACGCACGCACACACACACACACACACACACACACACACACACACAGTCCGGGGCGATAACATAATGTCCTCCCCGGCGGAGATACAAAACTTAAAAGATCAAGAAGTCATAACATTCTTGGCTGTGCACAGATTCTTCTACACTCTTAGAACAAAAACTAGGCTCTACTCAATTTTATTGGTGAAACATTTTTACACTCAAAAATATTGAGTAAATATTACTGATATGAAATCAGGTAAATGAAACTCAATTAATTTGAGTAAAAGTAACCAAAACTTTTACGTACTTATTAACAACTAAAATTGAGTACAATGACCTAAAGAAATTGAGTAGATTTAATTAAATGATTCAGTCAATGCCACAAAAGACTACAAGTAAATACATTGAAATATTAAGTAGATCTAATTGAATATTAGAGTATGATTTAACAAAACAAATATGTCACAATTACTCTATTCATTTACTTTTATTGATTTAATTCATATAGTACCATTTTACCCCTTTCATTTACTTTACCTTTTACTCCAGGAGTACATGATGTCAAATGAATACACATGAAATAATTATGCAGATAATTATGTTTTTAATCAACTCATTTTGACCATTGTAACACCACATCAAGTATGAACATTCAACATACTTTAGTATGTAAATGACATGCAACAATGCCTGCAAAAACAATATGTTTAAAGATAATGATCAGGAAAGGGGTATCCCTGACACTTTTAAAAATGTTAAAGTTTACTAAAGAGCAGTGTGTGTGTTAAAGAAGACAGTCAGAGGCCATTTGGCATGAAAGGAAATCACAACTTGGAATATGAAATAATAAATAAGCATTTACAGTAGCTCAACATTTAAACATATTGACAATGCACACGTGTAATGTCTATATGCTAAACTGACCTGTTTGCATTATGACTCGAATGCACCAGAAACAAACACTTTACATGAACTAATTACTATCAGCAACAAATACCATTGCAAAAATGCTGTTTTGACAATAAATCCACTTTCAGTTGGTTATACCCACGTTCTGAGAGCATCTTGCTGGACAGTAGTCGGCAAGCAGACATTTTTTCAGTCTCTGAACTTTGGCTGAAAGGTGTCCGGGATCCAACTCAACTAGTACTTTTTGGAACATCTCAAGACCATATCTGAGGTTCTTGGGGTATCTCAGATTAAAGGCATAGAACAGTCCCAACAGATAGCAGCAGATCCCCAAGATTGTTGAGGGCAGTGATGCCCTTAATCACAATACCTACATCAGTAGGTTCATTCATTGAGTCCTCTTGGTTCTGCAGCAGGTAGATCTTCATCTTCTTCATCATCACCTCTGTCAACTTCTCTTCTACTCTGACAGGTGCACCAGCAGCTTCCTTCCTGCACACATTGTGAAGATAATTGTTTAGAGCTCACTTTCAGGCTAAATGTTACAAGACACACAGACACACATTGAGCAATCCTAGCTGTCTCCACACATGCAGCCCTGGGCATAATCTTGAATAAGTTGGACCAGACATGCAACGGATGCAACAGCCATTCAGCCAATGTCACAACCTTCTCTGGACATCACTATGCTGTTCCTTTGCATGTGATGGTCTCATCCACGATCACATTAAAACGTCAAAAAAAATATTTTACTAACTTGAAAGTCCTTGATCTTGACACTCTCTTCTTCCAGATGGTCGACGAGACATCGGATGATGACCTCTCGTGTTCGTTGATTGGGGATTCCTCTCTGCAGAATAGAAACATAATTATTTGAACAATAAAGAAAAAGTATGACTGCACTTTCATAAACTAACATAAACTTTGGCAATACAATTGTTTCCACAACCCAGTTTTAGCAACGGAAGCTGGGAGACTGTCCTTAGTAGCTATTAAGACATACATTTAGAAATGAATAATCAGGAGAGAGAGTTGCAGGGGATAAAGATGAGTTTAGCATAAATGAATGTAGTAATTATTGTCATTAGCCAGGTGAAATATAATTAAAGCAGTTAGAGTAAATGAAAGTTTCATACCTGAAGTAGAATACTCATTTGTGCCCAAACTGCCCTTCTTGGACTGGAACATGGACAGTAGTTTGGGGGTATAGAAGTCCAACATTGCCATACATTTTGGCTCAAGATTCAGTGTGGTGATCATCCTGAACTTTGCACTAACCTGGAAGACAGAGATGAGGGGAAGAGAGTAAAAAAAGAAGACGTGAGATTATAGATCTGGTATTTTTCCCCAGGATAGGGATGCTAGGGTATACAAGTGGTTAACTACAATGACAAGATGTCTGTCACATTCAGGTCTAATTCCTGTAACCATTTCTGTAAACATCTAACAAGGCAGGCCAACTGTCCTTGATGTCTGCTGGCTGACAACATCATGTCATCTAATGCTTAATATCTGCAACCCAATTTTACAGGGATATAGTTAATAATAATAATTGTATACTTCAAAAAATAGTGGATATAGCTGATCTACAGCTCACAATCTTGAGCTTGTAAATTGGTCATTTGAGCATTTCTGAAGGAAAAAAAAGATAATAATTCAAATAACTGACACCATGTGAGGCTTAGTCAATTTATGATTCCAATAATTACTTGGCCAAACCAAAATCAAGGAATACCGTATAATCATGTTGCTTATTTACTTCATACTTTTTCCAAGTCTTTTACACATGTAATCCTCATTGAACACCATAATAGATACATGTAGATAATATGTAGGCCTACCTGTGCATTTTATCTTCATTGTACACACCATTGTATGCAGCTGTGCATAGCTTGTAATAAATGCAAAAAGTCATGACTAGAGGGCTTGCACATTACCCTCACTGTGACCTTAGCTGCAAACCTTTGTAAAGAACACAAGTTATACCCAATACATTTATGTAGCCTATATGCACAAAGATACAGTAAATCTACTTACCAATATTTGCAAACACTCTCCAGGTCTCTTGTTGAAAAAGATGTGTGCTGCTGCTGCTGCTGCTGCTGTTTGTTGACAGAATGTTCCAGTAGAATTTTCCCATGAACCCTTTTTTTCCCATGAACCCTTGTGTACAATTTTGAATCTTAGTCATATCTACTCAATTGTTTAGGTTGTTGTGAGAGATGAACGATTATTTAGTTGGAATGAATAATAATTAAGGGTCTTTTTAAATTGATCCATATAAGTACTCCATACTCAAATATTATGAAGGAAAATTACCAAAACAAATTGAGTATAATTCATGAATAAAATCAGTTGGTCAAATACTAATTTATTCTCACGAAATTAACTCAAATAATATATGTACATCTAACTCAAAACGAACAGTTGGATTTTTACTCATTTCGTTTGGTGTGACCTACTCAAACAATCACATACGTGATATTCAGTGATTTTATTGAGTAAATATAACTTTTTCTAATAGTGCCATATACTCGGCCGCAGAATCATTTCTCAGAGTGTATCCAGTCTTTTATGTCCTTTGGGCTATTTAAAACCGTTTTTTGACAGTTTTATAGGTAGTAAATGCTTATAGTTATGATCCACAGAGCGCATTGGGGGTAGCAGGAACGAGCACTTTGGAGGTAGCAGGAATGATTTATCTTCTTTTAATGACCCGTTGCACATATTTCACTCCCTGATAAATGCTGTAGCCACAACTTGTTTTTATCCTTTCAACATTGAACATACCATTGATTCAACTAAAGGCAATTTGAGTGTCTTCGGTTTTCTGCTGATGATGAGATGATTGATTTATCTGTGACCAATGAACACCTCTCAACCATCCAGGGAATTATTGTGGGCTCGCTGAAAGGCAAGACCAGTATGTTATACCAAAACTTTATAGGTCAAGTTTATTCTCCTAAAAAAATGACCCACAGTACAAAGGCAGGGCCCTTTCCCCCCGGCTCCACCAGGCGCGTCGAGCGTCGCATCAACACTGGGAACACTCCAGTTTTAATAAATGAAGGTTGCTCCACTGCCAACGTCAATGCCAGGCTCAAATTCGCCCCTGTTCATTTTTTTACGGCGTCCGACGCCGGCACTACAGCGTCTTTTTGGTGGAGCCCTGGACTTAGCCAATGAGGAGCAGCGTTCTTGGTGTCATCACCACCAACAAGTGCGACCTGATATAAATAACCACAACACGTGGGCTCGAGACCAGTATGTTTTATCGGTATGTTATACCAAAACTTTATAGACCAAGGTTATTCTCCTGAAAAAATTACCGACAGTACAAAGGCAGGGCCCTTAGCCAATGAGGAGCAGCCAAAGGGTAGATCTTCATGCCCATACATGGTGTTCCATGCGAGCCCACACTGTTTTGCAGGAACAGTATTTGTCTTTAATTCTATTACTTAAGCATGAATGCAAATCCCCCTCGCAATAAACACATAATCACGATGTGACCCTGTAACCCTCTACATCAGAACAGCCCAGCAACCATCACCAGCCAGACAGTGACAGATACTTCAGTTCCATGGACAGCACTCAGCAACATATCAGTGACAGACGTGCATGAAAGCTTTACATGATGACACTATGCACCTTTACTGTAAATGTACGTAATGACGAATGACTTGTTACATTTATATATTGACCAGCGGTAATTCTAAACAATAACTACTCAACAGTGGCAGCGGCAGCAGGAATACTGTACATCAGTTGGCATGGAGGTCTATATTTTCTATATATATTGTGAGCTTGTAGATCTGCTATTTTCAAAAGAGTTTACACATGTTATACATATGATACATTCTGCAATCTGCATAATGAGTACTTTATTGGAGACAAAATGCCTTTCTGTTTATTTTTGTTTTGTTTTATTGAAATGAATGGTGGTGCCTGGCCTTGCTATTAATTATGATGTCATGTCAATCTGTCAGTGGGTGGTTACTATGGTTACCATTATATACCTGAATGGTACCATGCACGCGTCAGGCTAAAAGTCAACCCAGTTGCCCCTTGCAGTGTAGTCTACAGGTAAAGGCTCTACAAACTTACTGAAGCAAGTTGTTTGCTATCATCCAGCTCCAGGGGAGGCGGGCACACAGATCAAAGACAGACTGATCAAAGATCAAATGGGGAGCTGCCGTTTGAATCCAGTGCCAAGTGACACAAGTGTATCCCTGCCCTAGTCCATAGAACCTGTATCGCTCGGTGTAAGGTTCATGTGACAGTCGGGCAGATGTACATGCATAAGCCATCGACACATACACTTAAGGCTTAAGCTTCTGTCATAAATGGCTTATTTATGATAAATAAGCCTTTCATACATAATAAGTGCATCGATTAGACCGATCAACAGGTGTGTAATCACACAAAGCTCAAAGTCCACTTAATTTGGACGTACATAAGCCATCACCCAAACACCACACATAGCCTTTGATTACTGCACCTGAAAACTTGAGTTCAGCCTCCTGTCCTTTTGGATGGTAAATGGTAAATTGTGCATTTATATATCGCTTTTATCCAAAGCGCTTTACAGAGATTGTGCATTACATTCACCCATTCACGCACACATTCATACACCGGTGGCGGAGGAAACCATGCAAGGCACCAACCTACTCACCGGGAGCAATTAGGGGTTCAGAGTCTTGCTCAAGGACTCTTCGACATTAAGTCAGGGGGAGCCCGGATTCGAACTGGGAACCCTTCGGGAACCCTTCGTGCTCTAATAACGGTTTCTCTACCCCTGAGCTATGCCGCCCCTGGATGATGTCGTTGATGGCGAGGTAATGGAACTGATCCTGATCCTTTTAAATATCATCAGTGTGATTCCTCCTCGAGCATTATGCTGCAACACCCCGCCAGACAGTCAGCCCTGCCCCGTTGTGTTCCTCGAGTAGGTTCTTAATATGCTCTTGAGTGAAGAGAATGACCTCTCCACAGAGGCATGGGACAGTGGTCCGGGTGAGCCATGTGTGAGTTGCTATCTTTCATAAGATAAGATATAGTGTATATACCGTATCTTTCACCAAATCTTGTGGTTCTACTAGGCCTAGTGTAGCTTACACTCTAAGCACTTCAACAGTGTTACATTTACAGCTGTCAAAATACATGGTTCCCTCTTTCAAAAAACATGTCAAATAGCCATTGAAGCAGAAAGAAAGGCCTATTTATGATGATTATTCTACAAGGCATTTAGCAGCAGAGCATGTGAGGGGAGGCTGCTGTCACGTCCCCTCCCCGCTCCATAACTCACCTTGATTTGTGCACTTCCTCTTTTGGCACAACAATTGCGTCAGTGTAGAGAGCTTAGATGGACAGCAACTTTAATGCAAAACACGGCATCCATGTTTTTTCCTTTGCAGGCACTTGCACACATAGACATGAAAGGGGGCTTGAGCCCCTGCCCTTTTAACAGTCTGTAAAAAGTGCCCTCTACAGACCATGAATGCAGTTTTTACTATTGGTGAAAGAAATGCAAATGCCCTCTTTTCATGCTGTACCTGAAGGCAGCATTCAAGAGAATTGCCTTGTCCAAACTCTCATGAACTTGAATGCAGCATCTTATGTTGAAAGAATTGCCCTCTCTGTGTAGAAATCCATGCCGTTACGCCACATCTCCAGTATTGCCTTTTTTATGCTTAGTTTAGTGTGGTATCAAGTACCGAAAATAACCGACCTCCAAGACCTTGGAGGTCTGCTATTTTCAATATTTTCACCAAAAGGCCCTTTTAGAAATTTCAGCCCCTTCCTCTCTAACATTCTCTGCATGTCCCTGTTCCTTTGCACATACTAGGCATTGTCTTTTTTAATCCGGACAATATTAACCACATACTAACCCTAGCATCACAATAATGTGCATGTCATAACAGCTGAACATTCTGTAACAGTTGCAGGAATGTTTGAATTCTTCCTCCATGGAAGCATGTCTGGTTAATTAGCTAACAGAATCTGACGAATAGGAGATCTGGCGCCTGGCGGCAGACTGACTCTGTCTCTACGTCCTACAGGCTCTGCAAGGAGGAATATCTAACCGAGAACCGACAGCTTGCCTTTCCGAGGACCGTGGGAACGGACCATGAGTGCGGAAAAACGTTGGAGCACCAGGCTGGAGAAATCAGTCGTACTTTTCCTGATCAACTTCATCCAAGGTAAAAGTATTGATGACACACATTAACATGCTAACTTAGACAGATACAAAAGGCAGTATGATGAGCATGTTACATCAGTATGTTTGTCAGTGGCTCAGGAGGTAGAGCGGCTGGGAGTTGGAAGGTGTCAAAGTGTGTATATATATATATACAGTATATATGTATATGTGTGTGTGTAAACTGTGTGTGTGTGTGTGTGTGTGTGTGTGTGTATATATACTATATATATATATATATATATATATATATACACGCACAAAAATAGCATATCTACAAGCTCACAAAGGCTTGCGCTGTGAACTAGTATTTATTTTTGTTTGTTGGGGAGAGAAAAAAGAGCAGACCAAGTACAGAGTGAAAGGTCAAATTTACTAAGCAGTGGTTAAATGCACATTAACATGAATCCTACACTGATGATAGTGCTGTCAAATAACTATGAAATCTATGAAAAAGTTGAATGTGCAACATAATTTAACAAAATATTAGTTGCGAGTCCCTGCTTCATCTCTTTCTTAGCTAGGGGGTCCTTGGACTTAAAAACGTTGAAGACCCCTGGCCTGTATGCACCCACTGAAAAAAAAAGAAGAAAGAAATGGATTATGTTTTACTGAAAACATTGCACCTGCCTACAGCTGCAGCTGCTGTTGACAATGGTGGCCGCTCTCCATTCCGACATGCTGCCATTCCGACATTAACTTCTTATTGTCGGAGTGGCAGCACTTCCATAGAGCCATTGACAATGAACATTTAACGGTGCCACGGCATTGGTCCGAAATCTCATTGTTCCTACATCCCATTAGTCAGAATCTGGTGATGTTAACCTGGTGAAAAGTACTAGTAAGACACCTGAGGGTGGAATGCGACCTCAGGGTGACATGCAACCTCGCCCTAAAGGGCGAGGTTGCGCCAATTCTTGACCATCTGGCCAACCACAGCGTTTCTCTGACGATTCTAGTTGTTGTCATTCTGGGGGGAGTTTATTCATGTTTTTGTGAGGGTATCAACCCTAGGAGACACGAGGAGAACATGCAAACTCCACAAAGAAAGGCCCTATCGCCAACCCAACCTAGGGTGTGAGCGATTGGAAAAAAATAAATAAATACATATCTGGAGCAAATCTGTTTGGCCTAAACATGGAGATGTGGAGAACACTATATATGGAGAAAGTCCATTCCATCATGTCATATGGGACTACCGTCATAGACAGTAGCCATTGTTAGGCCAACTCAATGGACTGAGTCAAGCTCAACGTTGGGCATTTGGACCTATACATGATGGAATGGACTTTCTCCATATATAGTGTTCTCCACATCTCCATGTTTAGGCCAAACAGATTCGCTCCATTTCTCCATGTATAGGTCCAAATGCCCAACGTTGAGCTTGACAACGAAATGTTCTTAACACAGACGCCCCCATATTTACATATATATATAAAAAGTATGTCATGTGACATCACTTCCTGTACAGACAGTCAGACAGACAGCCATTGACTCCGGCCTAACAATGGCTACTTTCTATGACGGTAGTCCCATATGACATGATGGACTGGACTATCTCCATATATAGTGTTATCCACATTTGTGTAGCCGCCCTGTACAGGAAGTGATGTCACAACTCGCTGACATCACACTGACATCACAGAGGTTACGGAAGGACACTCAAGCGACACGGTTCTTCAGAGTATATGCGACCTACGGTCGCAACTATGCCTAAACCTAAACCTAACCTCAGTAAAACTATGCCTACACCTAACCCAAACCATAACCCTAACCTCAGTAAATCTATGCCTAAACCTAACCCTAACCCTAAAACCTAACCCTAACTAAATTCAGACTAATGAGATGTAGGACTAATGAGATTTTGGACTTATGGGCAGTCCAGTCCCCCATTTAACACCAACATGATAGTTTCTCACTGCTCCACTTAAAACATTTCCTTCTGATCTAAAAAAAACAAAAAAAAAACATCCTTTATACAGTACCTAAATCAGAATCAACTTTATTGTCACGTCACATTTTTTTAGTTTTTAAGTGAAAGGGAAGAAGAATTTCAAGGGGAATAGAGATCAATAAAAAGCAAACAAATGATAAAACATATTTATGCTGGATATTTGGTACCGGTAATTACCTGGGGTAAGACATTAGGTATGGTATGTCTGTACCTGAATTGTTGAAATGAATAAAATCCTAAAACCAAGTTAGAGTAAATAATCTCTTTTGGGATATGCATGCACATTGCACATGTTGGTATAGTGATGATGACTATACATTTTGATATATTGTGCAGCCCTAGTGTGTACATATGACCTTGAATACACTTTGATATATGGTACTACAGGGGAGACTAAGAGACTGTGATATTCTGATTAATTTGTATTGTCTATTTTGTCCATGCCCCTTATGCACTTTATAGCTGACATTGTGTCTTCCCATCCGACTTTTTCCTTTGTTTCATTCGCTATTCTTATGACTATTTTTTAAACTGCAAAACATTTGGGAGCTTGTACAAAAAAAAGAAAATCACCCACTCTTTTACACCTGTAAACTTGTGAAGGTGACACTCAAAACATGAAATTGTTGTATTTGAAGTCAGATTCTGCATCTTACCCCTGTGTGCTGACTCATCGCTGTTAGAGATCCCTTGACGTTCATCTGTCATCCTGTGACTGTCATCTAGCACAGGGGTTTTCAAAGTGGGTGACGGGGTACCCTGGGGTGCCGCGATGGCAGTCCAGGGGTGCAGCGAGATCAGTTGATAGTATTTGGAATTTATTTGGACACTTGAAAAAATATTTAGTATCATTTTAAACTTGAAGTACAAAGTTATTTTCAGTCAGTTCTAACCAAAATGGCTATTATCTCAACGTTTTCCTCACAACATAATCACTAAAATATCGTCACTGTCGGGCAGAAACCTCGTATTTACAAGTTTCAAATGTGTACGTCTTTTCATAAAGCAAAGCCCTGCTTCATCATACAAGACTGTCGCACAAAACTAGTGAAAACAGCCGATCTACAAGCACACAACGCAAGATTGTTTACAAATACAGCTTTAGATTACCACTTCCATTGGGATTCATGGGACGAAGTGAACATGGTGGGATTGTGGGAGCAGAATATTTTGATTTGGAACAGACCCATCTTGTCTCTGTCATAGTGACATCGGTGGTGTGCATTTCAATTTGTTTCTCATGGATAACTCCCGTTCTGTTTACTTTGGTTTCAACTGATTATAAGTGTTTGGGGGCTGACAGGTTTATGTGGGTCGTTTTGGATGGGTGACTGCTCCACTAGAAGCACAGAGAGGCCTGTAGGTCCGCATTCTGTCTAAAATCAGGGTTGCCACGGTTTTGTTTTACTAATAAAACTTGGCCATGTTTCTAGATACAGTATGAGAGCAGGGTTCCCACGGCCATGAAATTCCTGGAAATATTTTGAAATTAGAAAAATTATTTTCCAGTACTGGAAAGGTTTTGGAATTGATCAAGGGTCCTGGTAGGTACTGGAAAAAATAGCTAAGCATTGTTTTTGATTATTGATTTTGTTAACTAATTTACTGCCACAGACTTATAGGGTTCCCTGCCACGATTTTCTAACCTTTTGACGTGGGCACGTGTGTGTCCATCGTGCACGATCCGCATGCACGCTATGGCCCATTCGCAGTGTGCACGCTTTATTTTTGCAACACTGCCTGTCTTTGGGCATTGCACATAGGAGTCTTCTCGTTATTGCGCTGAATTATATAGTCCTGGAAATTGTCTTAAATATTCTGGAAAAGTTTTGGAAAGGTTTTGGAAATTCATTGGTAAAAATGTGTGGGAACCCTGTGAGAGCTCAGAGCAGCGCCAACCAGAGTAGCACATGTGACGTCTCTCCTAATCAACAATATCTGCCAATTATCTATGACAGTGGTTCTCAAACGTTTTAATTTCATGGGCCCCCATGACTCTGAGAGTATAACCAAATTGTAAGGTTCCATTCGGTTCCATTTTGTTTTGCGACCAAAGGTTGCAGTTTACCATGAGAAATGTCACAGCTTGTCTCCGTGTGTGTACACATTTTACAGTCTATGGGTTGGTTCCCTTGACACATCACTGTGACATCACAGGTGATATCACAGGTGACATCACCTATGTAAAAGTCCATATATGGGTATTCCCCAGAATCCCTTTTATGCCCATATGAAGATCCATGATTTCATCGATATTTATCACTGGCCAGATGGCCAAGACATGGCCCATATCTGTGTGGCTGGTTCAGACAGGGATCTCCATTTATGGGCATAAAATATATTGTATGTTGTGATGTCATGGGAACCACTCTAACATAATCCCTTTTATGCCCATATATGGAGATCCCTGATGTCATCAATATTAAGCCCATATCTAACAGGTCTTCAGGGAATGCCCATATATGGAGGAAGACCCTTTAGGGCGAGGTTGCATGTCGCCCTGAGGCGTCTTACTAGTATACTAACTTGTCGGCTCGTTGCGTGCCGTGTACTGTATGTGTAACAACCAAGACTGCACTCTTGGTTGTGATACTAACTAAACCGGTAAAGGAAAGAGGGATAATAGCAAGGTTTATGAACTACTATACTTACAGTAGTAATCGAACAGAGAGAAGAGACAAGAGACTTGCAGCGAGGAATGTCCGATTACCAGTTTGATCGCCTGCTCCCCCTGGTTTAGTGTCCTTGAGCAGGTTGGTGCCTTGCATGGTGTCCTTCGCCGTCAGTGTGTGAATGGTTGAATGTAATGCTCATTGTAAAGCATTCATCATTTTTCTAATATCTCGCCTGTTGGACAGGAGATGTATTGGCAAGCACATTCTGTCTAGTCGGTTAAAAATGTCCTTTCTTCTTCCATTCGTTTATAATCCAACGTTCGGCAGTTGTAAAACTCTGGCACTTGTCTCTTCACATTGTGAAAACACGGTTGCATGCTTCAATACTCCAGACATCTGCTGGTAAATGTGTTGGCTCTACTTGCACAAGAGACTGTCTGGGATATTCTGCCTCATTTTGTATTTTCTCTGTGCTTCTTAGACTTTGTGCAGTATTGTATATCTGACATTGTATCTGACTTTGCCTCCTTTCTTTCATTTGCTACTCTTATTATTATATTAATATTTCTGAAACCGCAAAGCATTGGAAAACATTTATTTTTCATATTTTTTTAGACCTGTAAACCTGTGATGTGACAATTAACTTGAACTAAAGTCGATGCGTTGAAGTTAGATTCTGCACCTCATCCCTTTATACTGACTCATCGTTGTAATAGAGACCTTATGACTGCTGTGTCATCTTGCAAACGTGATATGATAACATGAGCGGGGGGAGTGGATTTATTTAGGTTAACATAATGTTCATGACCCAGCATGTTTCAGTAAGACAAAATAAATCAACGTGGTTGTCCGTTATTAGCTTGTTTACAAATACTGTACACCTTTAGATGACGGAGATTGAATGATTAACCCTGTGTATGCATACAATAAATAGTGAAAATAGCTGTGCAATTTTTGAAAATTGAATGTTTTTAAGAGCAAGTAAAAAGGCTTTCTCCCTACTTCCAACTAAGTTTAGAATCTGACTTTTTATTTCACATATAGTATACTCCTGCCTGCCGGTCTTCCATTGGGATTCATGAGGCGAAGTGAACCAAGTGTGGCAAGTTTGGCAACAGAGTATTTGATCTGGAACAGACCCAGCTGGTCTCTTTCTGTCATTGCTCTGCATGTGTGCCTATCCAAATCGGGTCCTTCAAATAGCTTCTACTCTTATATTTTTTGCTTCCCATGCCCAAAATAGGGACACCAGGGACAGGGTCCACATTTAATTATCCCAGTTTGCTTCACTACTGCAGAGGTGGTGTTCATTTTAATTTAATTTTCTCTGTTTACTTTCGTTTTAAATTAATTTAGTGTTTTGGGGGCTGATCTGTCTCAGTGACCCGTTTTTTGAGAAAATTAAAGGCTTTTAAGTGCGCCCATGTCGGTATTATTAACGTGAGAACAATGGTTTCTATTTATAGCATGCTAACTTTCCAGCAATAGAAATCCTGCAGTTTCTATTATTTAGCTTGGATGATATCGATGTCAGTCCTCTACACAGATGTGGTAGACAAATATTGTACCATATTTTGAACAAACAAGTCTGCGGCCAAATACATAATTTGACGGTCTCAGTTTGATCTTCAATGGAAGCATAGAGACGCCTATATGACAACTACTCTGCCATCTGGTTAACGTCAGGGTTGTCATGGTTTTGTTTTACTAATGAACTCGGCCATGTTTCTAGATGAGAGCTCAGGTCGGTGCCAAACCCAATGTGGGAAATGTGACGTCTCTCCTAATCAGGTGTTGCCCAATTATGACAAGTGGTTCTCAAACTTTTATTTTATTTTCAAAGACACTAATAACTCATGAGATTATACAAATTGAACCAAATGGAGCCATAAGATCCACTGGCGTAGTGGTCCAGGCACGTAGGCTGGTTATCCGGCCTGATAGCGTGTCGTGGGTTAGAGTCCCGATCCAGATGACTTTTGCTGCGTGTCACTCCCCCATCTCTCACCCCATTCAAAGGCATAAAAAGCTCAAATATGTATTTATATTAAAAGAAAATCTGTGCACGGCTCCAAAGAGTTTAAGATAAAGAGAATGATATCAGTTCCTCATATTCTGTCCTTCAGACATAATGAAGTTATAGAGCCAAAGCACATCCGCTACTTTATTGCCTACTTATATAATTAAAAAAGTGTCTGAAGCACAGAATGGCCGGCAGTGCTGGCATCCTTCTCGTTATCCATTCGTACACTCTCAGACCCTTGTACACTCTCGCAGAGTTGCAGGTCTGTGAGAGTTCATTTAGGCCTAAAACTCCCCCCCAAGGAACCCTAAGGGCCCTAGACCCCACTTTGAGAACCACTGATGTATGATTTATGGAGTCATTAAGCTTACACGCTTGCACAGAAGGCAGTTCTGTGTATTCCAGGTTACCTGGGCTCGCTCGCTCTCTCTCTCTCTCTCTCTCTCTCTCTCTCTCTCTCTCTCTCTCTCTCTCTCTCTCTCTCTCTCTCTCTCTCTCTCTCTCTCAGAGCCAGCATGCTTGCTGAATAACTAGTTACTGCTGGGAACTCTAGATAGCTATGTCATGCTGTGCACGCAATGACTCTCTGTGGTGTATACATACTTATCTCCCCCCAACACACACACACATTAAATGTTCTATTCTGATACAAGTGGCTGCCATCTCTTCACACTTAAAGCAAAGAAAGTGTGGAGAAAACAGAGACTGTTGCTTTGCGCATCAGAAGGCCAGTCCTTGTCACACAGTTGTCGAGCTTTGCTAAAGTTCCCTTTGTGTTCTCCTTGAGCAATATCTTTGAACAGTCATTCATCCTTGTGGAAAACTGAAGATCTATTCTTTTCCTTTTTTCGGGAGGAAAGAGATGTATGCAGCCAGGGCTGGTACTACAAGCTCTCCTCTTCTCTATAATATTTGCTCTAAACTATTTGCTCTAAACTGAGGAAGCATAGGATTAGCGCTGTCACGATTATGACATTATATATGACGATTAATTGACACTCAAATAATTGCGATTAACGATTTAATTGTGTTTTTGTTGTTGACAATTACATTTCTGTTTGGCTTTTCGGCTTTGAAGTTGCACATGGTAGATATGACGCATAACCAAAATATACAAAGAAATTACTGACATATTTGACAACTTTATACTTAGAAAAGAATGTTGATAGTGGAAATAGCCGATCTACAAGATCTGCTATTTCCATTTTTTTTTTTACTTTGGAAAAAAGTATATGAACATTTTTCAACATGGAAACGATTATGACTATTATGAAAAATAATCGCGATTATGTCAAATAATTGCGATTAGACGATTATGTAATAATTGTGACAGCCCTACATAGGATAGCATAACACACACACACACACACACACACACACACACACACACACACACAAAACACAGTCTGGGGACTGTTTTCAGACGGTGGTGAAAAGAAAAAGTGTATTTCTAGCCCTGATTGTCTGCTTTGAAATGACGTTCTTTTCACAGACAGCTGATGTTCTTTCGTCCTCTCGGTACCGCATACGGGCACTGAATCTTTAGAAGTGGTATATGATGTATCAGACCATACCGGCCACCTTCACCCCATGGATGGATGAGGTGGGGAGATATGCTGATGACAAGATAAGGACCACAGCTCTCGGCACAGCTCAAAGTTAACTTTAAAGGTTGTCAGATTCACTTGAGCGGCAATCACGCTTTGGGATTCAGCTTGGCACACAAGTGAATACAAATGTGGATCAAAGATTGATGGTGCACTGGGTACATCGGTAAAAAAGACAATGCAAAAAGTCGCAGAGAAGGAATGTGAATAGAATTGCTGTATAATAAACCCTTTGGTATGCATCCCATGTCTATAATGCATTATAAAAGTACCAGTAAGGTGCCCTAAGGCCGAGAAGTGCTGAAACATCAGAGCTTCTTAATACGGCACAGTTAAGAAGCACCGTTAAACTATTAATCTGGCTGGTCATCAATGTGATGTCAGAACAGTCAGCTATATCCATATCTGGAGTCTGGGAGGTCAGATGTAGAGGTATTGGCCAGCTCCATATACTGTAAAATTGAAACCAAGATGTTGGTGCAGTGATACTGATAGTATGCGGTTCAGGTGTGTTTACTTGATTATGCCAATCAAAAACAAGCAACGGAAGTATCTATTCGATCATTTCATCACCTTTTTATAATGATGTTCTAACTAAGTCTTCATTTTTTTAAGGAATACAAGATTTGCGTCAAAAATATTCAAAATATTGTATTTTGTTCCCCCAATAATAGCAGATCTACAAGCTCACAACTTGTCATGATGTGACACATTGTGTTCCGCTGGTTGCTGGTC
>NW_027665003.1:0-66000 GCF_963921795.1 Nannobrachium achirus
GGCCGCGCCCCCCATTTGTGTTAACCAACGCCCCCAAAGTGGGTGGGGGTTGGGGCGACGGGAGGAGTAGACTAATTCCGGGGTACAAGTGAAAAATCTTCAAAGTGTGGGCTGCTGAAAAAAAGAAAAACCTGCATGTGCCGATTTGCCCGGCTCTCCGCGGGGCCCCGGGGATCCTTGTCACCCAGCCGGGGTGCCCGCCCACAACCCAGTCAAACTCACAACCCGGCTCTCCAGCCGAACCCGGGTACCCACTATTAAGCCACCCTCCCGGAACCTTTACCAATAGCTGCGGGCGCACCGAGGCCGGGGACCTGGTGGTACGAATCCAGCTTTTTGGCAAAGCATTGTGGCCGTTTTGGGGAGCTCCCCACGCCAAAATGGGGCAACCTAAGGGGACTCCAGTCCGCCAGTTGGAGCCAAAGTAAAGTCTAGGTCTGTGTCCTGCTGCCCAACGGGGCTTTCTACGCTGTGGGCGCCCCCTGGTGCTTCTCTAAGTTGTCCAATATTTCACTTTGACAACAGTCTGCCAAAAGGAAAAAAAGAAGGACAAAAAAAGCTTACAGCACCTGGTATTCCCAGGCGGTCTCCCATCCAAGTACTAACCAGGCCCGACCCTGCTTAGCTTCCGAGATCGGACGAGATCGGGCGTGTTCAGGGTGGTATGGCCGTAAGCAAATAGCAGCCGCTAGGCCTCATATGCCAGTGTCACGCTAACGCGGAGGGGACTGGCGGGTGTCAGACCGGATGAGAAAAGCATCAGCAGAGGCTGCGGTCGTTCAGGCAGTCAGTTAAGGGGTTATCGCTTCTCGGCCTTTTGGCTAAGATCAAGTGTAGTATCTGTTCTTATCAGTTTAATATCTGATACGTCCCCTATACGGGGACTACATATTAAACGGATTTTTGGACTCGGGAGTTGAAACTAGAGATGCAATTTATGGCTCTTTGAAGTGAGCCAGAGCCATGGCTCTGGCTCACTTAAAAGAGACGTTCAAAAGAATTCCTCATTTGGCTCTTTTGGCTCATTGCATATTTAAAATATTTTCGTTGAAACATGAATCCACAAGGTGGCACGGTCTGGCACCACATTCCTCTGCTGACAGTTGAGATCACAATTTTGTATTTACCCTTTTTATAAAACATGTGTGTGTAAATTAAGCTACCTTGACTAATGTTACTCATGCAACACCTAACAAAAACCAAGCAGGCAACATTGAACTCGCTCCTCCCTAGCGGCGTATATAGCCAGGATTTACCAACTGGCTAGGTCTGGCACAATGTGAGCTTGTACATCGGCTATTTTAAAATAGCAAACATTTAAATATTTACAGGGACATAATACAGTCATTTGTCATGGAAGTGGACTTCCCAAGCAATATGGAGACGTTTTAATTATAGAAATCGCTTAATAATTGTCTGAGCTATGATCAAATCAAACTGTAGTGTCTTAATTTGCTTCCTAGATAGCTGCACATTGCCGTGCCGCACCGTGCATCGCGGCGCCGGCGCCTGCGCACCGCGTCGCGAGCCAATTCAGCCAAATGAACGGCTCCCTACTCCGCGAACCGGATCCCATCGTTCACTTCAAAGAACCGTTCAAAAGATTCGATTCGTTCGCGAACGTCGCATCTCTAGTTGAAACAGGGGCTTGCTCCGTTCACTCCACGCATCGACCCGGCATTGCAGTGCCGCTGGGAACGGTGCGCCTCCTTCTGCTTTGTCGAAAGAAACTCGCATACACAAGGGCACCTTATCTTTCTGAACGGCGTGCCCGGTGGTTTATGCCCCGCCCCCTAGGCCGCGCCCCCCATTTGTGTTAACCAACGCCCCCAAAGTTGTTGGGGGTTGGGGCGACGGGAGGAGTAGACTAATTCCGGGGTACAAGTGAAAAATCTTCAAAGTGTGGGCTGCTGGAAAAAAAAACCCTGCATGTGCCGTTTTGCCCGGCTCTCCGCGGGGCCCCGGGGAGCCTTGTCACCCAGCCGGGGTGCCCGCCCACAACCCAGTCAAACTCACAACCCGGCTCTCCAGCCGAACCCGGGTACCCACTATTAAGCCACCCTCCCGGAACCTTTACCAATAGCTGCGGGCGCACCGAGGCCGGGGACCTGGTGGTACGAATCCAGCTTTTTGGCAAAGCATTGTGGCCGTTTTGGGGAGCTCCCCACGCCAAAATGGGGCAACCTAAGGGGACTCCAGTCCGCCAGTTGGAGCCAAAGTAAAGTCTAGGTCTGTGTCCTGCTGCCCAACGGGGCTTTCTACGCTGTGGGCGCCCCCTGGTGCTTCTCTAAGTTGTCCAATATTTCACTTTGACAACAGTCTGCCAAAAGGAAAAAAAGAAGGACAAAAAAAGCTTACAGCACCTGGTATTCCCAGGCGGTCTCCCATCCAAGTACTAACCAGGCCCGACCCTGCTTAGCTTCCGAGATCGGACGAGATCGGTTGTGTTCAGGGTGGTATGGCCGTAAGCGACAGTGAACCGCAGCCGGTAGGCCTTAATGGGCCAGCAGAGGCCCTTGCTATCGTGTGTGCTTCTGTCACGGCCACTCATAAACGACGATTGCTCCTTCAGTCTGGCAAAATGAAAAAGCTTACAGCACCTGGTATTCCCAGGCCGTCTCCCATTCAAATACTAACCAGGCCCGACCCTGCTTAGCTTCCGAGATCGGATGAGATCGGGCGTGTTCAGGGTGGTATGGCCGTAAGCGACAGTCAACCGCAGCCGGTAGGCCTTAATGGCCAGCAGAGGCCCTTGCTATCGTGTGTGCTTCTGTCACGGCCACTCATAAACGACGATTGCTCCTTCAGTCTGGCAAAATGAAAAAGCTTACAGCACCTGGTATTCCCAGGCGGTCTCCCATCCAAGTAATAACCAGGCCCGACCCTGCTTAGCTTCCGAGATCGGACGAGATCGGGCGTGTTCAGGGTGGTATGGCCGTAAGCAAGTAAGGCAGCAGCCGCTAGGCCTCATATGCCAGTGTCACGCTAACGCGGAGGGGACTGGCGGTGTGTCAGACCGGATGAGAAAAGCATCAGCAGAGGCTGCGGTCGTTCAGGCAGTCAGTTAAGGGGTTATCGCTTCTCGGCCTTTTGGCTAAGATCAAGTGGTCGAGGGGTGGATGTACAGTAGTGAATTGTGGTTTTGACGGAGACTTTGAAAAGAAAGATGGCGCATTGTGGACCAAAGAACACGCTACGTTTCAGATGGAGGAAGGAGGATGTTCCACTAATGGAGAGGAAAATCTTCACGCAGAAAGTTCTGATGGATGGTCTGAAGATCAAGGTAGAGGAGATCTTTTGCCTGCAGGATAATCCCCGTGAGAGAGGGTATGAAGTAACCTTCCACACTGCGGATAAGACAGGTGATGTTTTCATTGCCTGGTGGCTGCAACAAGATGTGGAAGTTTTGAAAGACTTTGAAGTGGTGTATATGGGAGAGAAGCAGAACAAACGTGTTGTCGTGCACATATATGACCCACATGTGACTATGGATGACATTAGGGCTTTCTTGGAGAGATATGGCAAAGTATCTAAAAGATCGAGAAAGATAAAGGATAGTATGGGCATATGGACTGGGAAGATAGACTTTATTAATGTGGAACTGAAGAAGGACCCAGAAGGTTTCGAAGGATTTGTACACCCCCCTGCCTTCTTTAACATCGGGACAGTGAGAGGTTACCTGGTTTACCAGGGGCAGCCTCCCTTCTGCAAGAAGTGCAGGGGGAGCGGGCACAGAGCGGGGGAATGTAAGGACGGGCCTGCACCAAAAGCCTGTCATTCCTGTAGGTCCACGGACCACCTGTTGAAGAACTGCCCCAAGAGGGGTAGGGCAGGTGGTGGGGGGCCAGGGCGAGGAGCGGCAGGGACCGGTGCTCCTGTGCCTGGAGGAGGGCAGATCGTCCCAGAGAAGGATGGATTAAAGGGAGGAGCAAGGAAAGGCTCTCACGCTTTCAATGGGGCTGGAGTCTCTTTGCCGCCGGCGGGAAAAAAGTTTCGGACAATGGAGATTGCAGAGGAAGAAATGGACTCTCTGGCGAGTGGAGAGGAGAGGATTGTTGGAGGAGTGGAGGGGGGAGGGTGGAGGTGTTGGGCTATGATTCAGGCCAACCTGCTTGCCTTTTCTCCCCCCCATCGCCGGCTCCCAGTGGGGAGATGTCGCCTGCAAGGGTGGAGGAGGGAAGGAGGGGAAAACCTCCAGAGGGAGAGGAGGAGCATGATTTCTATGGATGAATGTGATTGTTTTTGAGATGGACTTTATGATTTATGAATCATTATCTTGAGTTTGGATTTGAAAGTCGATGATGTTTTTGTTTGTTTTTTATGAGGCATTTGTTTGAAAGAATGTATGTAAGATTGTTTAATAATAATAAAAAAAAAAAAAAAAAAAAAAAAAAAATCTGTTCTTATCAGTTTAATATCTGATACGTCCCCTATACGGGGACTACATATTAAACGGATTTTTGGACTCGGGAGTTGAAACAGGGGCTTGCTCCGTTCACTCCACGCATCGACCCGGCATTGCAGTGCCGCTGGGAACGGTGCGCCTCCTTCTGCTTTGTCGAAAGAAACTCGCATACACAAGGGCACCTTATCGTTCTGAACGGCGTGCCCGGTGGTTTATGCCCCGCCCCCTAGGCCGCGCCCCCCATTTGTGTTAACCAACGCCCCCAAAGTTGTTGGGGGTTGGGGCGACGGGAGGAGTAGACTAATTCCGGGGTACAAGTGAAAAATCTTCAAAGTGTGGGCTGCTGGAAAAAAAAAACCTGCATGTGCCGTTTTGCCCGGCTCTCCGCGGGGCCCCGGGGAGCCTTGTCACCCAGCCGGGGTGCCCGCCCACAACCCAGTCCAACTCACAACCCGGCTCTCCAGCCGAACCCGGGTACCCACTATTAAGCCACCCTCCCGGAACCTTTACCAATAGCTGCGGGCGCACCGAGGCCGGGGACCTGGTGGTACGAATCCAGCTTTTTGGCAAAGCATTGTGGCCGTTTTGGGGAGCTCCCCACGCCAAAATGGGGCAACCTAAGGGGACTCCAGTCCGCCAGTTGGAGCCAAAGTAAAGTCTAGGTCTGTGTCCTGCTGCCCAACGGGGCTTTCTACGCTGTGGGCGCCCCCTGGTGCTTCTCTAAGTTGTCCAATATTTCACTTTGACAACAGTCTGCCAAAAGGAAAAAAAGAAGGACAAAAAAAGCTTACAGCACCTGGTATTCCCAGGCGGTCTCCCATCCAAGTACTAACCAGGCCCGACCCTGCTTAGCTTCCGAGATCGGATGAGATCGGGCGTGTTCAGGGTGGTATGGCCGTAAGCGACAGTCAACCGCAGCCGGTAGGCCTTAATGGCCAGCAGAGGCCCTTGCTATCGTGTGTGCTTCTGTCACGGCCACTCATAAACGACGATTGCTCCTTCAGTCTGGCAAAATGAAAAAGCTTACAGCACCTGGTATTCCCAGGCGGTCTCCCATCCAAGTACTAACCAGGCCCGACCCTGCTTAGCTTCCGAGATCGGACGAGATCGGGCGTGTTCAGGGTGGTATGGCCGTAAGCAAGTAAGGCAGCAGCCGCTAGGCCTCATATGCCAGGGTCACGCTAACGCGGAGGGGACTGGCGGGTGTCAGACCGGATGAGAAAAGCATCAGCAGAGGCTTCGGTCGTTCAGGCAGTCAGTTTAGGGGTTATCGCTTCTCGGCCTTTTGGCTAAGATCAAACCTATCTGGAGTCAAGCGCTGTAGGAGGCACAGATAGCTTTAAAGCCATACTGTGTAAGTTGCCCAACTAGTGGTCATTAGCCCTATAGCAAACCGCGGTCGCGTCCGCGTCTTTCGTCCGTTTTTCGTACCTTCAGACCCCCGCGTCTGCCTCCACCTCGCTGAGATCTATCTTTTAAGGGGTCCCTTGTTCCTGTGCGTTCAGTAATTCCAGAGATACGGACTCCTTCACCCTGCCTGGTAGGCGAAATTACCTAGAGAAGGGATGGTACAAACGGGCGACAACAAATATGGCTGCCATAGCGACCCCACTTCAAGATGCGCTGTGATTGGCCGGCAGTTGTATAACCCTCGCTGTGATTGGCCGGTAGTGTGATGACGCAATTTTGGCGCGAGATCCGGTCCACGGCAAGGATCTCAGTTTACATATAGAGAAGGCTTTACAGGCTGAAATTCACGGCGCGGATCTTCTAAAACTTTTGTGATTTAATAGTTAGGAGAATTTTAAGATTTGTTTTATAAAAAAAGTTACATAGTACAACTTTAAGCGATTTAGAAAAAAGGACGTTTTGTCCGTCGTGGAGGTAGGAGAAAATGGCTTCCACGGCGGCACCAACAACGGGAAAATCTCGCTTTTTCGACGTCCCAAATGTTCGACGGCCCGCAACTTCGACGCGCCGATAGTTCGACTTAGGGATCGCGAGATTTCGGCGCCGCTGTTTCGACGGCACGTTTTTTCGAAAAAACTGACGCCGGTCTTTCGACTGGGCGGCACGCTCTTTCGACAAGGCAGCACGGTATTTCGACAATGAAAAAAACAAGTCTCTCTCACACACGCACAGACAGACTCACAATGCCAACTAACCCAGCCTTGGTTACCTCCCCGACTTTTTTGTTCTCTTTCTCTTTCTCGTCTCTCTCCCTCTCCCTCTCCCTCTCTCTCTCTCTCTCTCTCTGGATTCTCTCTCTCTCTCTCTCTCTCTCTCTCTCTCTCTCTCTCTCTCTCTCTCTCTCTCTCTCTCTCTCTCTGGATTAACATTACCTGAGGACGTGGGGTAAAGTAATCTTTACGGACGGGAAAAGCAGGGCCGTGCTTAGGGCCTAGGGGGACCCAGGCAAGGCAAACCCCAGTTTGAGGCCCCTGGCCCAATTTGGTAACCATCAAAATTGCATATATATTTTAAGTCCATGTTAATCATTGCCAGTAAAACAAACACTGCGTGCCATCTTTAAGAAGCCCCAGTAAACCCTGTAAAAATTTGATCTCATCCTGGGGGGCGCCACTTTAAAGTAACTGTCCAGGGCCCCCAAAACTAAAGGGAATTGATACACATATGTATATCAATTTAGGGGGCCTCAAAACCTTTTAAATATAAATATTTACACAGACTTTAGAAGAAATGGATCCATTCCCTGCATCCTTTAAATTAGTGTACATGACATCACAGAACATTCATGAAGGAACTGCTTGTGTAATCAGGGCCATTGTTATCTGGTCTCACCTTTGTGAGCCAAGCTCTTTTCAAATTCTAATGAGCTAATATATCCAAAGCAATTGTGCTTCACTCTCACATAATTTTTTTAGAGTTACAAGATTACATAATTGGAATATCAGAGTTATTACCTACAAATAACTATACCTTAATGATAATAAGAACAAGAATAATTTTAAGTGCATGTTTTGCAGTGGTTCTCAACCTTTGTCTCACACTAAATACATGTAAATGGATGTGTGTCCACAGGCAGCCTGTTTAATATATTTCAATTCATAGCTACTTCAATTATTGCCAGTAAAACAAACTAGCATGCCATCTTTAAGAAGCCCCAGTAAACCTGTTTAAAGTATTAAGTTAAACATAACATTTATGTTAAGTCGCTTACCGTTCATTATGTTGACATCATCATGGGCCCACTTCAAACTGTCAGGGGGGCCCCAAATGAGATTGAATATATACATATATATCAATATATGTACCTCAATTTGGTAACCCTCATATATATGTTAAGTCCATAGCTACTTTAATTAATCTCATCCTGGGGGGCCCCCATTCCCTGCATCCGGAATGGATACATTTCTTCTTAAGTCTGTGTAAATATTTACATTTAAAAAAGTTTTGAGGGCCCCCAAATTGATATTTTTGGGGGCCCAGGACAGTTTTAAGTGGGCCCCCCAGGATGAGATAACATTTTCACAGGGTTTATTGGGGCCTCTTAAAGATGTATGTGACATCACAGAACACACATGAAGGAACTGCTTGGGTAAATTAGGGCCATTGTTATCTGGCCTGCACCTTTGAGAGCCAATCTCTTTTCATATTCTAATGAGCTAATATGTCCAAAGCAATTGTTTCATGTTAACCCTCACTTCAACTGTTCTCTGTTCAACAGCTCAACTGGGGCCCATGCCCATATTGGTTAAAAACAATCTAAATCTCATGAGGCCCCCAGCCTGTGTGGGGTTTACCTGTATGGACTGCACAGCCCTGTTTAAGAGTAGCCTAATGAATGACCACAGTCAGTGCGCAACAGGCTCCGCCAATCACTTATCTTACTTGTTAAAAGCAACATATTATAAAGACATGACAGTAATATGGGTGCATATAACCGTAAAATATACTCTCCTCCCTAGCTGTAGGCCTATGCACATATGAACATGTCTGTGTCCAATAGAAAGCTGCAGAGCATGGAGTTTTTTTTTTTTTTAAACAAGGCAGTACACAAGGCAAAAATAACAGGCTACCAACACCGTCGGATAGTAGCCTACAGGATGTTAACTTGCAGATCTGTTCTTTTAAGCATGCACACAGAGAGAGGGAGAGGAGAGCATGGAGGAGAGAGAGAAAGCGAGGAGGGGAGAGAGAGACAGACAGACAGACAGACAGACAGACAGACAGACAGAAGATGCGCGAACACCCTTTGCTGTTTTAGCACCTCGCAAAAACACTACTGATCTAGTAGGTGTGATAAGTTCTGTCGGGTCAGTCTGGAGCATATTAAAGAGGTTATTATAGGCCTAATCGGCGATCACTCGCGAGCGCATGCATGCGACGCTCCAGCTAATAAATCCGTGCACAGGGCTTCTAAAGTTTGCCACAACACCCCTGCCTACTAACAGTTCATGCATGTCACGATTACAGGTCACTTCGCCAAAAATCCAACGCAACATAGGCTTCAAAGGAGCTTTATTGGCAAACACGGGCTTATGACAGCAGAACAAAAGTTTACATTTGGGCCATTGTGAGAAAGACAGTAACCAGTCCGCCGTTCGCCCTGTGGTGTGTGTGTGTGTGTGTGTGTGTGTGTGTGTGTGTGTGTGAGAGAGAGAGAGAGAGAGAGAGAGGGGGGAGAGACGAGAGAGCGAGAGAGGGAGGGAGACGAGAGACGAGAAAAAGAACAAAAAAGTCGGGGAGGTAAGGCTGGGTTAGTTGGCATTGTGAGTCTGTCTGTGCGTGTGTGAGAGAGACTTGTTTTTTCATTGTCGAAATACCGTGCCGTCTTGTCGAACTGTTGTCGTGTCGGACAGTTGTCGTGTCGAAACATTGGCGTCCTTTTTTTCGAAAAAGGGTGCCGTCGAAACAGCAGCGCCGAAATCTCGCGATCCCTAAGTCGAACTATCGGCGCGTCGAAATTGCGGGCCGTCGAACAAATGATACGTCGAAATAGCGACACGCTCCCCCAACAACACCAAAGGCCGGACTGAGGAACACTGTACGTTTCCGGTGGACAAAGAAGAACACCCCACTGATGCAGAGGGAGGTGTTTGGACGTTTGATGCTGATGGGGCAGCTGAAGCTTAAAGTGGAGCATGTCTTCTGTCTACAGACGAACATGCAGGAAAAGAGCTACGACGTCACGTTCAGCTCCCAAGGAGTTGCTGAAGATGTACTTGAGATTACAAGAGCAAGAGCCGGTGAGAGACCCTTCAATGACTTTGAAGTGCTGAATCTAGACAGACCGAATTTTAGGGTCATTACAGTACATATGTACAACCCCTATGTGACGCGTGAACAAATGGTCGCATTTTTGTCCTACTATGGAGAGGTGTTTCCTGGAAGTAGGAGGATCATGGATCCATTAGGCTTTTGGACGGGGAGGACCCAGTTTCATGTCCTTCTGAAGGAAGATCCCAGTGGGATAGATGGCATGAAGCACCCCCCAGCTTTTTTCAGCCTGGCTGCGGATCGGGGGTTCCTGTTTTACAGCAGACAGCCTCCGTTCTGTCGGAAGTGTAAGAAGCATGGACACAGCGAGGGGGCATGCGGCTTCGTCTGGTGCAATGTCTGCAAATGTTACGGGCACGAAACCAGAGACTGCCCGTACCCGAAGACCTGCAATGGCTGTGGGAGACCGGGCCATTTCGCAAGGGACTGCCCGGAGCGGAAGCGTTCCTACGCAGAAGCAGCCAGCAATGGATCAGCAGGTGAAGAGGAGGAGATTTCTGATGAAGGGATCATGCAGCAACTGAGCGGCACGGAGGACGTTTCCCAGGAGCAGCAGACAGAGGTGGAGAAAGTTGGAGAGAAGGAGGCCCTCTCGGTTGAGGGAACCCTAGGACAAGAGGGTGAGGGGATGGAGGAGCAGTCTTCAACTGCCAACGGAAAGTCGCCGGAAAAAAGGAAGGGGGCGGCAAAGAAAATGAAGAAGACCAAAATGACATTTGGAGGCAATGGACACAAAACTGGTGAGCAGGGAAGGGCTTCAAAGAGGGTAAAGTTTGGGGAGAGGGTGGGGGAGGGGCGAGCGGTGGGGGAACTGCTGCGGGAGGGGGAGGGGGATCGGGTGCCGGTGCGGGAGGGGGAGGGGGAGGGGGAGGTAGTGGGTGGGGAGTTGGGGGGACAGACTTTGGGGGGACGGGAAGACACAGGGATTGTGGATGAAACACAGAGGGACTCTGCAGACAAGGACACTGACGTTAAAGCATTGATAGAAAACATGGTGGATGAGCTGATTTCAATTCCTGTGGCTTCTCTGGTGCCTGAGAGTGTGGAGGAAGGGAGTTGGGGAGAGGCACCATCGGGTGAGAACTTAGAGGAGAATGATTTGTTGGAGTGGGATCATACACAAAGCAATCCGGGGGGGAAAATGGACATTTATAAAATTTCCTTTTGAAATGGACAGGGATTCTGGTTACAAAAATGGTAAAGAAAAGATAAAAATGAAAAGAGGATGATGAAAAGATGATGATGATGATGATGATGATGATGATATTTGATTGATTATGAGGCATATTTTGGGTAATATTTTTCCTTTTTTTGGAATTATGAGTAATGAAGTGTAAGATTTAGAAAAAGAGGAAAATCTGCTTGTATCAGTTACATGATTTTGGGATTGAAAGAAAAAGATGATGTTTTTGTATGTTTTGATGTGGAGGCATTTGTTGAAATTTTGAAATGTTGTATGTATGTCTGATGGTAATAATAAAAAAATAAAAAAAAAATCTGTTCTTATCAGTTTAATATCTGATACGTCCCCTATACGGGGACTACATATTAAACGGATTTTTGGACTCGGGAGTTGAAACAGGGGCTTGCTCCGTTCACTCCACGCATCGACCCGGCATTGCAGTGCCGCTGGGAACGGTGCGCCTCCTTCTGCTTTGTCGAAAGAAACTCGCATACACAAGGGCACCTTATCGTTCTGAACGGCGTGCCCGGTGGTTTATGCCCCGCCCCCTAGGCCGCGCCCCCCATTTGTGTTAACCAACGCCCCCAAAGTTGTTGGGGGTTGGGGCGACGGGAGGAGTAGACTAATTCCGGGGTACAAGTGAAAAATCTTCAAAGTGTGGGCTGCTGGAAAAAAAAAACCTGCATGTGCCGTTTTGCCCGGCTCTCCGCGGGGCCCCGGGGAGCCTTGTCACCCAGCCGGGGTGCCCGCCCACAACCCAGTCAAACTCACAACCCGGCTCTCCAGCCGAACCCGGGTACCCACTATTAAGCCACCCTCCCGGAACCTTTACCAATAGCTGCGGGCGCACCGAGGCCGGGGACCTGGTGGTACGAATCCAGCTTTTTGGCAAAGCATTGTGGCCGTTTTGGGGAGCTCCCCACGCCAAAATGGGGCAACCTAAGGGGACTCCAGTCCGCCAGTTGGAGCCAAAGTAAAGTCTAGGTCTGTGTCCTGCTGCCCAACGGGGCTTTCTACGCTGTGGGCGCCCCCTGGTGCTTCTCTAAGTTGTCCAATATTTCACTTTGACAACAGTCTGCCAAAAGGAAAAAAAGAAGGACAAAAAAAGCTTACAGCACCTGGTATTCCCAGGCGGTCTCCCATCCAAGTACTAACCAGGCCCGACCCTGCTTAGCTTCCGAGATCGGACGAGATCGGGCGTGTTCAGGGTGGTATGGCCGTAAGCGACAGTGAACCGCAGCCGGTAGGCCTTAATGGGCCAGCAGAGGCCCTTGCTATCGTGTGTGCTTCTGTCACGGCCACTCATAAACGACGATTGCTCCTTCAGTCTGGCAAAATGAAAAAGCTTACAGCACCTGGTATTCCCAGGCGGTCTCCCATCCAAGTACTAACCAGGCCCGACCCTGCTTAGCTTCCGAGATCGGATGAGATCGGGCGTGTTCAGGGTGGTATGGCCGTAAGCGACAGTCAACCGCAGCCGGTAGGCCTTAATGGCCAGCAGAGGCCCTTGCTATCGTATGTGCTTCTGTCACGGCCACTCATAAACGACGATTGCTCCTTCAGTCTGGCAAAATGAAAAAGCTTACAGCACCTGGTATTCCCAGGCGGTCTCCCATCCAAGTAATAACCAGGCCCGACCCTGCTTAGCTTCCGAGATCGGACGAGATCGGGCGTGTTCAGGGTGGTATGGCCGTAAGCAAGTAAGGCAGCAGCCGCTAGGCCTCATATGCCAGTGTCACGCTAACGCGGAGGGGACTGGCGGTGTGTCAGACCGGATGAGAAAAGCATCAGCAGAGGCTGCGGTCGTTCAGGCAGTCAGTTAAGGGGTTATCGCTTCTCGGCCTTTTGGCTAAGATCAAGTGGTCGAGGGGTGGATGTACAGTAGTGAATTGTGGTTTTGACGGAGACTTTGAAAAGAAAGATGGCGCATTGTGGACCAAAGAACACGCTACGTTTCAGATGGAGGAAGGAGGATGTTCCACTAATGGAGAGGAAAATCTTCACGCAGAAAGTTCTGATGGATGGTCTGAAGATCAAGGTAGAGGAGATCTTTTGCCTGCAGGATAATCCCCGTGAGAGAGGGTATGAAGTAACCTTCCACACTGCGGATAAGACAGGTGATGTTTTCATTGCCTGGTGGCTGCAACAAGATGTGGAAGTTTTGAAAGACTTTGAAGTGGTGTATATGGGAGAGAAGCAGAACAAACGTGTTGTCGTGCACATGTATGACCCACATGTGACTATGGATGACATTAGGGCTTTCTTGGAGAGATATGGCAAAGTATCTAAAAGATCGAGAAAGATAAAGGATAGTATGGGCATATGGACTGGGAAGATAGACTTTATTAATGTGGAACTGAAGAAGGACCCAGAAGGTTTCGAAGGATTTGTACACCCCCCTGCCTTCTTTAACATCGGGACAGTGAGAGGTTACCTGGTTTACCAGGGGCAGCCTCCCTTCTGCAAGAAGTGCAGGGGGAGCGGGCACAGAGCGGGGGAATGTAAGGACGGGCCTGCACCAAAAGCCTGTCATTCCTGTAGGTCCACGGACCACCTGTTGAAGAACTGCCCCAAGAGGGGTAGGGCAGGTGGTGGGGGGCCAGGGCGAGGAGCGGCAGGGACCGGTGCTCCTGTGCCTGGAGGAGGGCAGATCGTCCCAGAGAAGGATGGATTAAAGGGAGGAGCAAGGAAAGGCTCTCACGCTTTCAATGGGGCTGGAGTCTCTTTGCCGCCGGCGGGAAAAAAGTTTCGGACAATGGAGATTGCAGAGGAAGAAATGGACTCTCTGGCGAGTGGAGAGGAGAGGATTGTTGGAGGAGTGGAGGGGGGGAGGGTGGAGGTGTTGGGCTATGATTCAGGCCAACCTGCTTGCCTTTTCTCCCCCCCATCGCCGGCTCCCAGTGGGGAGATGACGCCTGCAAGGGTGGAGGAGGGAAGGAGGGGAAAACCTCCAGAGGGAGAGGAGGAGCATGATTTCTATGGATGAATGTGATTGTTTTTGAGATGGACTTTATGATTTATGAATCATTATCTTGAGTTTGGATTTGAAAGTCGATGATGTTTTTGTTTGTTTTTTATGAGGCATTTGTTTGAAAGAATGTATGTAAGATTGTTTAATAATAATAAAAAAAAAAAAAAAAAATCTGTTCTTATCAGTTTAATATCTGATACGTCCCCTATACGGGGACTACATATTAAACGGATTTTTGGACTCGGGAGTTGAAACAGGGGCTTGCTCCGTTCACTCCACGTATCGACCCGGCATTGCAGTGCCGCTGGGAACGGTGCGCCTCCTTCTGCTTTGTCGAAAGAAACTCGCATACACAAGGGCACCTTATCGTTCTGAACGGCGTGCCCGGTGGTTTATGCCCCGCCCCCTAGGCCGCGCCCCCCATTTGTGTTAACCAACGCCCCCAAAGTTGTTGGGGGTTGGGGCGACGGGAGGAGTAGACTAATTCCGGGGTACAAGTGAAAAATCTTCAAAGTGTGGGCTGCTGGAAAAAAAAAACCTGCATGTGCCGTTTTGCCCGGCTCTCCGCGGGGCCCCGGGGAGCCTTGTCACCCAGCCGGGGTGCCCGCCCACAACCCAGTCAAACTCACAACCCGGCTCTCCAGCCGAACCCGGGTACCCACTATTAAGCCACCCTCCCGGAACCTTTACCAATAGCTGCGGGCGCACCGAGGCCGGGGACCTGGTGGTACGAATCCAGCTTTTTGGCAAAGCATTGTGGCCGTTTTGGGGAGCTCCCCACGCCAAAATGGGGCAACCTAAGGGGACTCCAGTCCGCCAGTTGGAGCCAAAGTAAAGTCTAGGTCTGTGTCCTGCTGCCCAACGGGGCTTTCTACGCTGTGGGCGCCCCCTGGTGCTTCTCTAAGTTGTCCAATATTTCACTTTGACAACAGTCTGCCAAAAGGAAAAAAAGAAGGACAAAAAAAGCTTACAGCACCTGGTATTCCCAGGCGGTCTCCCATCCAAGTACTAACCAGGCCCGACCCTGCTTAGCTTCCGAGATCGGACGAGATCGGGCGTGTTCAGGGTGGTATGGCCGTAAGCGACAGTGAACCGCAGCCGGTAGGCCTTAATGGGCCAGCAGAGGCCCTTGCTATCGTGTGTGCTTCTGTCACGGCCACTCATAAACGACGATTGCTCCTTCAGTCTGGCAAAATGAAAAAGCTTACAGCACCTGGTATTCCCAGGCGGTCTCTCATCCAAGTACTAACCAGGCCCGACCCTGCTTAGCTTCCGAGATCGGATGAGATCGGGCGTGTTCAGGGTGGTATGGCCGTAAGCGACAGTCAACCGCAGCCGGTAGGCCTTAATGGCCAGCAGAGGCCCTTGCTATCGTGTGTGCTTCTGTCACGGCCACTCATAAACGACGATTGCTCCTTCAGTCTGGCAAAATGAAAAAGCTTACAGCACCTGGTATTCCCAGGCGGTCTCCCATCCAAGTACTAACCAGGCCCGACCCTGCTTAGCTTCCGAGATCGGACGAGATCGGGCGTGTTCAGGGTGGTATGGCCGTAAGCAAGTAAGGCAGCAGCCGCTAGGCCTCATATGCCAGTGTCACGCTAACGCGGAGGGGACTGGCGGGTGTCAGACCGGATGAGAAAAGCATCAGCAGAGGCTGCGGTCGTTCAGGCAGTCAGTTAAGGGGTTATCGCTTCTCGGCCTTTTGGCTAAGATCAAGTGTAGTATCTGTTCTTATCAGTTTAATATCTGATACGTCCCCTATACGGGGACTACATATTAAACGGATTTTTGGACTCGGGAGTTGAAACAGGGGCTTGCTCCGTTCACTCCACGCATCGACCCGGCATTGCAGTGCCGCTGGGAACGGTGCGCCTCCTTCTGCTTTGTCGAAAGAAACTCGCATACACAAGGGCACCTTATCGTTCTGAACGGCGTGCCCGGTGGTTTATGCCCCGCCCCCTAGGCCGCGCCCCCCATTTGTGTTAACCAACGCCCCCAAAGTTGTTGGGGGTTGGGGCGACGGGAGGAGTAGACTAATTCCGGGGTACAAGTGAAAAATCTTCAAAGTGTGGGCTGCTGGAAAAAAAAACCCTGCATGTGCCGTTTTGCCCGGCTCTCCGCGGGGCCCCGGGGAGCCTTGTCACCCAGCCGGGGTGCCCGCCCACAACCCAGTCAAACTCACAACCCGGCTCTCCAGCCGAACCCGGGTACCCACTATTAAGCCACCCTCCCGGAACCTTTACCAATAGCTGCGGGCGCACCGAGGCCGGGGACCTGGTGGTACGAATCCAGCTTTTTGGCAAAGCATTGTGGCCGTTTTGGGGAGCTCCCCACGCCAAAATGGGGCAACCTAAGGGGACTCCAGTCCGCCAGTTGGAGCCAAAGTAAAGTCTAGGTCTGTGTCCTGCTGCCCAACGGGGCTTTCTACGCTGTGGGCGCCCCCTGGTGCTTCTCTAAGTTGTCCAATATTTCACTTTGACAACAGTCTGCCAAAAGGAAAAAAAGGACAAAAAAAGCTTACAGCACCTGGTATTCCCAGGCGGTCTCCCATCCAAGTACTAACCAGGCCCGACCCTGCTTAGCTTCCGAGATCGGACGAGATCGGGCGTGTTCAGGGTGGTATGGCCGTAAGCGACAGTGAACCGCAGCCGGTAGGCCTTAATGGGCCAGCAGAGGCCCTTGCTATCGTGTGTGCTTCTGTCACGGCCACTCATAAACGACGATTGCTCCTTCAGTCTGGCAAAATGAAAAAGCTTACAGCACCTGGTATTCCCAGGCGGTCTCTCATCCAAGTACTAACCAGGCCCGACCCTGCTTAGTTTCCGAGATCGGATGAGATCGGGCGTGTTCAGGGTGGTATGGCCGTAAGCGACAGTCAACCGCAGCCGGTAGGCCTTAATGGCCAGCAGAGGCCCTTGCTATCGTGTGTGCTTCTGTCACGGCCACTCATAAACGACGATTGCTCCTTCAGTCTGGCAAAATGAAAAAGCTTACAGCACCTGGTATTCCCAGGCGGTCTCCCATCCAAGTACTAACCAGGCCCGACCCTGCTTAGCTTCCGAGATCGGACGAGATCGGGCGTGTTCAGGGTGGTATGGCCGTAAGCAAGTAAGGCAGCAGCCGCTAGGCCTCATATGCCAGTGTCACGCTAACGCGGAGGGGACTGGCGGGTGTCAGACCGGATGAGAAAAGCATCAGCAGAGGCTGCGGTCGTTCAGGCAGTCAGTTAAGGGGTTATCGCTTCTCGGCCTTTTGGCTAAGATCAAGTGTAGTATCTGTTCTTATCAGTTTAATATCTGATACGTCCCCTATACGGGGACTACATATTAAACGGATTTTTGGACTCGGAAGTTGAAACAGGGGCTTGCTCCGTTCACTCCACGCATCGACCCGGCATTGCAGTGCCGCTGGGAACGGTGCGCCTCCTTCTGCTTTGTCGAAAGAAACTCACATACACAAGGGCACCTTATCGTTCTGAACGGCGTGCCCGGTGGTTTATGCCCCGCCCCCTAGGCCGCGCCCCCCATTTGTGTTAACCAACGCCCCCAAAGTTGTTGGGGGTTGGGGCGACGGGAGGAGTAGACTAATTCCGGGGTACAAGTGAAAAATCTTCAAAGTGTGGGCTGCTGGAAAAAAAAACCCTGCATGTGCCGTTTTGCCCGGCTCTCCGCGGGGCCCCGGGGAGCCTTGTCACCCAGCCGGGGTGCCCGCCCACAACCCAGTCAAACTCACAACCCGGCTCTCCAGCCGAACCCGGGTACCCACTATTAAGCCACCCTCCCGGAACCTTTACCAATAGCTGCGGGCGCACAGAGGCCGGGGACCTGGTGGTACGAATCCAGCTTTTTGGCAAAGCATTGTGGCCGTTTTGGGGAGCTCCCCACACCAAAATGGGGCAACCTAAGGGGACTCCAGTCCGCCAGTTGGAGCCAAAGTAAAGTCTAGGTCTGTGTCCTGCTGCCCAACGGGGCTTTCTACGCTGTGGGCGCCCCCTGGTGCTTCTCTAAGTTGTCCAATATTTCACTTTGACAACAGTCTGCCAAAAGGAAAAAAAGAAGGACAAAAAAAGCTTACAGCACCTGGTATTCCCAGGCGGTCTCCCATCCAAGTACTAACCAGGCCCAACCCTGCTTAGCTTCCGAGATCGGACGAGATCAGGCGTGTTCAGGGTGGTATGGCCGTAAGCGAAAGTGAACCGCAGCCGGTAGGCCTTAATGGGCCAGCAGAGGCCCTTGCTATCGTGTGTGCTTCTGTCACGGCCACTCATAAACGACGATTGCTCCTTCAGTCTGGCAAAATGAAAAAGCTTACAGCACCTGGTATTCCCAGGCGGTCTCCCATCCAAGTACTAACCAGGCCCGACCCTGCTTAGCTTCCGAGATCGGACGAGATCGGGCGTGTTCAGGGTGGTATGGCCGTAAGCGAAAGTCAACCGCAGCCGGTAGGCCTTAATGGCCAGCAGAGGCCCTTGCTATCGTGTGTGCTTCTGTCACGGCCACTCATAAACGACGATTGCTCCTTCAGTCTGGCAAAATGAAAAAGCTTACAGCACCTGGTATTCCCAGGCGGTCTCCCATCCAAGTACTAACCAGGCCCGACCCTGCTTAGCTTCCGAGATCGGACGAGATCGGGCGTGTTCAGGGTGGTATGGCCGTAAGCAAGTAAGGCAGCAGCCGCTAGGCCTCATATGCCAGTGTCACGCTAACGCGGAGGGGACTGGCGTGTGTCAGACCGGATGAGAAAAGCATCAGCAGAGGCTGCGGTCGTTCAGGCAGTCAGTTAAGGGGTTATCGCTTCTCGGCCTTTTGGCTAAGATCAAGTGTAGTATCTGTTCTTATCAGTTTAATATCTGATACGTCCCCTATACGGGGACTACATATTAAACGGATTTTTGGACTCGGGAGTTGAAACAGGGGCTTACTCCGTTCACTCCACGCATCGACCCGGCATTGCAGTGCCGCTGGGAACGGTGCGCCTCCTTCTGCTTTGTCGAAAGAAACTCGCATACACAAGGGCACCTTATCGTTCTGAACGGCGTGCCCGGTGGTTTATGCCCCGCCCCCTAGGCCGCGCCCCCCATTTGTGTTAACCAACGCCCCCAAAGTTGTTGGGGGTTGGGGCGACGGGAGGAGTAGACTAATTCCGGGGTACAAGTGAAAAATCTTCAAAGTGTGGGCTGCTGGAAAAAAAAAACCTGCATGTGCCGTTTTGCCCGGCTCTCCGCGGGGCCCCGGGGAGCCTTGTCACCCAGCCGGGGTGCCCGCCCACAACCCAGTCAAACTCACAACCCGGCTCTCCAGCCGAACCCGGGTACCCACTATTAAGCCACCCTCCCGGAACCTTTACCAATAGCTGCAGGCGCACCGAGGCCGGGGACCTGGTGGTACGAATCCAGCTTTTTGGCAAAGCATTGTGGCCGTTTTGGGGAGCTCCCCACGCCAAAATGGGGCAAGCTAAGGGGACTCCAGTCCGCCAGTTGGAGCCAAAGTAAAGTCTAGGTCTGTGTCCTGCTGCCCAACGGGGCTTTCTACGCTGTGGGCGCCCCCTGGTGCTTCTCTAAGTTGTCCAATATTTCACTTTGACAACAGTCTGCCAAAAGGAAAAAAAGAAGGACAAAAAAAGCTTACAGCACCTGGTATTCCCAGGCGGTCTCCCATCCAAGTACTAACCAGGCCCGACCCTGCTTAGCTTCCGAGATCGGACGAGATCGGGCGTGTTCAGGGTGGTATGGCCGTAAGCAAGTAAGGCAGCAGCCGCTAGGCCTCATATGCCAGTGTCACGCTAACGCGGAGGGGACTGGCGGGTGTCAGACCGGATGAGAAAAGCATCAGCAGAGGCTGCGGTCGTTCAGGCAGTCAGTTAAGGGGTTATCGCTTCTCGGCCTTTTGGCTAAGATCTGTTTGTAGTCAAGCTGTGTACGAGGCGCAAATAGAAGAATAGAAGCAAAGTTTTTCAAAAAACCTTTACCCGGCGTGGGGGCCCGCTTCAGAGAGAATGGCTTCCGCGGCGGGGGTAACATTACCGAAAGCCGGTTTACGGAATACAATCCGTTTCCGGTGGATAAAGAAGAACGCCCCACTGATGCAGAGGGAGGTGTTTGGACGTATGATGCTGATGGGGCAGCTGAAGCTCAAGGTGGAGCATGTCTACTGCCTACAGACGAACATGCAAGAGAAAAGCTACGACGTCACTTTCAGTTCTCAAGGAGTTGCTGATGATGTACTCAGGATTACGGGAGCAAGAGCTGGTGAGAGACCCTTTGATGACTTTGAAGTGCTGAATTTGGACAGACCGAATTTTAGGGTTATCACTGTACATATGTACAACCCCTACGTAACACAAGAGCAAATTGTTGCGTTTTTGTCCTTCTATGGAGAAGTTTTTCCTGGAAGTAGGAGACTCATGGATCCTTTGGGTTTCTGGACGGGGAGGACCCAGTTTCATGTCCTTCTGAAGGAAGATCCACGTGGGGTAGATGGAATGAAACATCCCCCAGCCTTTTTCAGCCTGGCTGCGGATCGGGGGTTCCTGTTCTATAGCAGACAGCCCCCATTCTGTAGGAAATGCAAGAAGCATGGACACAGTGAGGGGGCATGCGGCTTCGCCTGGTGCAATGTCTGCAGGTGTTATGGACATGAGACAAGGGAATGCCCCTTCCCCAAAGCATGCAGCGGATGTGGGAAAATGGGCCACATGATCAAGGACTGCCCGGAAAGGGCGCAAACCTACGCCGAGGTGGCCAGCCCAGGAAGTGAAGAGGAGGAAGGGCTTCCCGACGATCTGCCTGACGTCGATCTCCAGGTGGAGGTTGAGGAGGAGACGTCTGCAAGGAGTCAGCAGCAGAGTGAAGAGGGGGAGCGGAGTGTGGAGACGGAACCCTCACAGGATGTTTATTACCCTTGTCAGAATGGCGATGGGAAGGAGGAGCAGGTTCCCCCAGCACTGAAGGAAAAGACAACTGGAAGAAAGAAAGGGGGGGCGAGGAAACTGAAGAAGATGGGGACTTCTGGGGGGAATGGACACAATCAAGGTGAGGAGGCAAGAGCAAGTAAAAGGTTGAAGGATGGGGAGGGGAAGGGGGTTGAGGTTTTGGGGGAGGGGCTGGAATTCTCAGGGGGAGGGGGGGCTGGGGGGATAGTGGAGGAAACGCAGAGGGACTCGGGGGGACAGGAGACAAACACTGTTCTGGCACTGGAGCAGGACATGGAGTTTCCTCCTATGGATTCCCCTGTGCCGGGACTTCAGGAGGCGATTGATCGCATACGTGGGGAGGGGGAGAGTGGGGGGGAGAAGACTGATTGGGGTGATTCAGAGCCTCCAATGGGTGTTCCATTGCCTCCACTATTGCCTCCACTAGAGGAAGATGCTCCACCAGATTCGGAGCTTGTAGATACAATGTACAGCTGAATAATGTTTTTTTAGCTTGTTTTTGTTATTGTTTTTGCTTTGTTTTAAGTTTTTCTTTACAATTAGGTCATGGATGGTACTTTCAGTGTGGGCTCATTTAATGTTAGGGGGTTAAGGGGCAATGTTAAAAGAAGAGCTGTGTTTGATTTCATTGAATCACAAAGACTTCTAATTTCCTTTTTGCAGGAGGTTCATTTGAAGGATAGAAGAGATGTTATTAGGTTTAGTAGGGAGTGGGTTCGGGGTGGGTCAGTTTGGAGTGTTGGGGGGGTTCACTCTTCTGGAGTGGGGATTTTGTTTGGGAGCAGGGAGGTGAGGGTGGAGGAGGAGTTTGTAGTCGTGCAAGGGAGGGTAATGGGAGCGGACATAGAGTACAGGGGTTGTAAACTAAGGGTTTTGGTTGTTTATGGTCCGCAGGGGGTGGTGGAGCGGGGGGAAATGTTTGAAGGAATGGTGCCACAACTTATGACCAACAGACGGGTCATAGTGGGAGGTGATTTTAATTGTGAGGTGGGGGGAGGGGGGGATGTAAGTGTAAGAAAGTTGGTTAATATGCTTAAAATATTTAAATTGGTGGATGGGGGGAGGGCTGTCACCCCTCAACTGGACAGTCCCACATGGCGCAACTCACGAGGGGTGTCCAGGAGACTGGACTACATTTTCTTTTCTGAGTCTTTGGGCCTGCTGTCGGGCAGGGCCCTTCCGACCTTTTTCTCCGACCATGATGGGGTGCTCTTCTGCATCCGGGCTGGAGAGTCGGTCTTTGGTCCGGGATACTGGAGGTTAAACTCCAGTGTCCTGGAACAGGATGAGTTCGTGGCCGGTTTTGTTGACTTCTTCCGGGGCCTGGAAGGGATCAGGTCGCTTTGTCCGGGTGTGATAGAGTGGTGGGAAGTAGCCAAGGAGCGGATCAGAGATTTTACGGTTAGGTATTGTAGAAGGAGGGCGCGGGAGTCGAGAAGGGAGGTGCTTCGACTCCAACGCCTTCTCGAGCTCGAGTACGCTGTTGGAAACGACAGTGGCACTGTAGATCAGCGGGCTTGTGACTCCCTTAAAGCAGAGCTTAGGGAAGTCTATGCACGTAGGGCTCGTGGGTACCTGATGCGCACACGTCACGACTTCCTGGAGAGGGACGAGATGTGCTCCGCAGCCTTTTTCAGCTCTGTACGGGCTAAAAGGGTCAAACATGTACTCACGGGGGTTAGAGATGAGCAGGATAGAGTTGTGACGGGAGTGGACGAGATGGTGCGCGTCACCTCTCAACACTACCGATCCTTTTTTGTTGAAAGAGAGGTAGATGTAGGGGGAGGGGAGGTGATGTTGGACGGTCTCACCCGGCGGGTGCCGCTTGACATAGCGGAAGCTATGGAGGCCCCGCTCACTCTCGAAGAGCTTGAGAGTGCCCTTCGAAGAATGGGAAGGCGGAAGGTGCCTGGCATCGATGGGCTGCCGGCTGAGTTTTACCTCAAGTTTTGGGGGATGCTTGGACCGGTGGTCTTAGAGGTGTTATCCGAAGTTCTCCGCACAGGGGTAATGGGAGGGTCTTTGGCCAAGGGGGTGATTTCCCTCTTATTTAAGAAGGGAGACGCCTCCGACCTTAGGAACTGGAGGCCATTGACCATGCTGTGTGTTGACTACAAACTTCTAGCAAAGGTCCTTGCGGACAGACTAGGCACAGCACTCCCTTATGTCGTCCATGAGGATCAGACATGCGGAGTGGCGGGGCGTTCCTTGAGGTGGAATCTCCTCCTCATAAGGGACGCCATCGCCTGGGCGGAAGACAGGCACCTGCCACTAATGGTGGTTGGTCTCGACCAGGCAAAGGCGTTCGATAGGGTTCACCTGGGCTTTTTGTTTCGAGTTTTGGATAGGCTAGGGTTTGGTAGGGCTTTTGTTGGGTGGCTGCGTACGTTGTACGCGGCAGCGGGGAGCACTGTTTCTGTTAATGGTCACCTTGGGGAGTTTTTCAGGTTGCACTCAGGGGTGAGACAGGGGTGCCCGCTCTCACCTCTTCTCTACATCCTTTACATGGAGCCCCTAGCTGAAGCCATTAGGGCTGACGCGGGTGTGGTAGGGATGCTGGTACCAGGCAGTGGGGCCTGAGGGTCAAGCTTTCTCAATATGCAGACGACACTACCCTGCTGCTTGAGAGCGACACTTGCTTGATCCGATCCTTGGAGATTTTCCAGGAATTTGGCCGGGTATCGGGTGCAGAGTTAAATCTCGCCAAGTCCTCGGTCAAATTCTTTGGGCGCTGGAAAGGGAGGACGGATGTACCAGGGGGGCTGTCTCTCTGCGAAGGGCCCCTAAGGATATTGGGGGTCGACTTTGAGGCAGCCCAGAACGCCATGTCTAATTGGTCTAGGCGGATGGCGAAAGTCCAGCGGAAGTTAGGTCTCTGGAAGACAAGGACTCTGACCTTGATTGGGAAGGTCCTTGTTCTGAAGGTTGACATCTTGCCATCTCTCCTGTACTTGGCGTATGTCTACCCTTTGCCGGTCAGCATGCGGAGGTCGCTCGTTAGGTTGGTTTTCAACTTCCTCTGGGGGGGGAGGATATGAGTATGTGGCGAGGTCTCGTATGCTGGCTGGCATTGGGGAGGGAGGGAGAGATGTGCCGCACCTCCCGCTGAAGCTGGACTGCATTTTTGTTTCGTTTTTACTTAGGGAACTGGCCGCTCCGGTGGTTCATCCATCAGGCTACTTCCTACGGCTCTTTTTTACATACCCGGCAAGGCGTCTGATGGTCTGGAACAACTTGACCCCCCGGGTGGAGCAACTACCGCTGCATTATCAACATGCGGCGAGGTGGCTACGGACTCATCCTGTAGCCTTAGATCCGGCGATCGGCCTGGAGCAGAGGGTACTCTGGTCGGAGGTGAGGTCGGAGGTGGCAGAGCCTCCTGTGGTGGGCACCCCTGCCACAGTGTGGTTGGGAGTGCAGCCGCGGGGCCTGGACAACAGGCTCAAAGACTTCAACTGGCTCGTATTGCACCGCTGCCTGCCGGTACGGGATAAATTGTACCGGCACGGTATTGCGAGGTCTCCTGGATGCCCCAGGGCTGCATGTGCAGCCGATGAGACCGTGAGGCACGTCATGTGGGACTGTCCAGTTGCAGGGTTGATGTGGGAACGAGCGGGGGAATTGATAAGAACAATAGACAGTGGTCTAGTTTTGAATTGGGACAGGGTGGAGAGAGGTCTGGGGAGGGTGGTGAGGAACAGGAGGGCCAGGTTCATTATCTGGCTGATTGTTAGTCTCTGCAAAAGGGGCTTGTGGTTGGCCAGAGATGACCTGGTAAAGCACAGCAGGGACTGGGGGGCAGAAGGGGTTGTTAGAAGGGTGAAGGGAGACCTGGTTTGTCGAATAAAGGGAGATATGGAAAAGTGGGGGCACCATGCCGCTCTTGAAAGGTGGAAGGGTGGTTTGGGGTTGGTGTGATGGTGGGGTTTGGTATTGTGTTTCTTTGTTTTTGAAAGTTACAAATGTTTATGTTTTGTTGTGTATTATGATGATGAAATTGATTTCTTATTTGATGAAAAGTCTGAAAAAGAAGGATGTAAAGTGTTGTAAGACTGAAGTTTGATATAATAATAAAAAAAAAAAAAAAAAAAAAAAATCTGTTCTTATCAGTTTAATATCTGATACGTCCCCTATACGGGGACTACATATTAAACGGATTTTTGGACTCGGGAGTTGAAACAGGGGCTTGCTCCGTTCACTCCACGCATCGACCCGGCATTGCAGTGCCGCTGGGAACGGTGCGCCTCCTTCTGCTTTGTCGAAAGAAACTCGCATACACAAGGGCACCTTATCGTTCTGAACGGCGTGCCCGGTGGTTTATGCCCCGCCCCCTAGGCCGCGCCCCCCATTTGTGTTAACCAACGCCCCCAAAGTTGTTGGGGGTTGGGGCGACGGGAGGAGTAGACTAATTCCGGGGTACAAGTGAAAAATCTTCAAAGTGTGGGCTGCTGGAAAAAAAAACCCTGCATGTGCCGTTTTGCCCGGCTCTCCGCGGGGCCCCGGGGAGCCTTGTCACCCAGCCGGGGTGCCCGCCCACAACCCAGTCAAACTCACAACCCGGCTCTCCAGCCGAACCCGGGTACCCACTATTAAGCCACCCTCCCGGAACCTTTACCAATAGCTGCGGGCGCACCGAGGCCGGGGACCTGGTGGTACGAATCCAGCTTTTTGGCAAAGCATTGTGGCCGTTTTGGGGAGCTCCCCACACCAAAATGGGGCAACCTAAGGGGACTCCAGTCCACCAGTTGGAGCCAAAGTAAAGTCTAGGTCTGTGTCCTGCTGCCCAACGGGGCTTTCTACGCTGTGGGCGCCCCCTGGTGCTTCTCTAAGTTGTCCAATATTTCACTTTGACAACAGTCTGCCAAAAGGAAAAAAAGAAGGACAAAAAAAACTTACAGCACCTGGTATTCCCAGGCGGTCTCCCATCCAAGTACTAACCAGGCCCGACCCTGCTTAGCTTCCGAGATCGGACGAGATCAGGCGTGTTCAGGGTGGTATGGCCGTAAGCGAAAGTGAACCGCAGCCGGTAGGCCTTAATGGGCCAGCAGAGGCCCTTGCTATCGTGTGTGCTTCTGTCACGGCCACTCATAAACGACGATTGCTCCTTCAGTCTGGCAAAATGAAAAAGCTTACAGCACCTGGTATTCCCAGGCGGTCTCCCATCCAAGTACTAACCAGGCCCGACCCTGCTTAGCTTCCGAGATCGGACGAGATCGGGCGTGTTCAGGGTGGTATGGCCGTAAGCAAGTAAGGCAGCAGCCGCTAGGCCTCATATGCCAGTGTCACGCTAACGCGGAGGGGACTGGCGGGTGTCAGACCGGATGAGAAAAGCATCAGCAGAGGCTGCGGTCGTTCAGGCAGTCAGTTAAGGGGTTATCGCTTCTCGGCCTTTTGGCTAAGATCAAGTGGTCGAGTGGTGGATGTGACCGAACAGAGTTTTTGGACCAAAGGAAACAAGTTGCACAGTGAAGATGGCACAAGGAGTATTTCAAACGGGACCAAAGAATACATGTGTTTCCAGTGGTTGGAGGAGAAGTTTCCAGTCATGGCAAGAGACAAGTTTGCAAAAGACTATCTGATGGATGCTCTTGGCTTGAAGCATGAGGATGTGCTTTGCCTCCAGGATAATCCCAAGGAGAAAGGGTATGACGTGACTTTTTACGAACGGAGTACAATTACGAGAATATTGAAGTTGGTGAAGGAAAACATGAAGAACGAAGACATCTTTCCACCGGGTATGTGGATCTGCCCGTTGCATGGCATGGAGTTCAGGGTTGTGACTGTGCACATGTTTGACCCGCATGTGGCTGGGGAGCACATAGAGGCTTTTCTGGCACGGTTTGGGCGTGTGGACCCAGGAGTGAAGGTGATGGACAGAACAGGGTTCTGGACAGGGAAAAGGACATTTAGGATGATGTTGAATGCAGACCCAAATGGACACGACGGATTTGCCCACCCCCCTGCCTTCTTTGCAATTGGAGCTGATAGGGGTTACTTGTCCTACTATCGCCAGCCTCCTTTTTGTAGGAAGTGCAGGATGAGTGGGCACAGAGAAAAGGACTGTGGAGTTGGGGAAACATGCAGATTTTGTTCCTCAGAAGAACATTTGACTAAAGATTGTAAGAGGCCAAAAAGCTGCCATGCTTGCGGATCCACGGACCACCTGTTAAAGGACTGCCCTGGAAGGGGTAGGGCAGGTGGTGGTGGGCCTGGGAGAAGAGCAATGATGGAAAAGACTGGTGATCCGGGGCCTTCCTCTCTGGTTGGGGAGGAAGGTCGGAAGGGCCCACAGACAAGTGGGAGAAAGGAAGCCCCTTTGAAGGCTGCTGCAGCCCTTGGAGCAGCAAAAGGAGGAGCAAGGACAGGCCCCTGTGCCCTTGAGGGTGCTGGGGTTGCTGTTGAGACTGTTGGTGGAAAGAAACTGAGGCTGGAAGAGCAAAGAGAGGTGGAGATGGATTCTATAGAGAAAGAAGAGGGAATGACTGGTGGGGGTATGGGTGGGGGGGCAGTGGTGCTTCTGGGGTTTGACTCTGGACAGCCTGCCTGCCTATTTGGCCCCGCATCACCGCAAGGAGATCCCCCAGAGGAGGGACAGGGACTTGTGTGAAGATTTGATTTGAAATGGACGTATAATTGTGGTTTTGAAAGTTTTTGATGATTGAAAATGACTTATTATTTGGTGTTGAAAATGTATGAGAATGTTTTGGTTGATTTCTTTTGAGGCATTTGTTGGAAATGATTTTGATTGATGATGATGTTGATGATGATTAATAAAAAAAAAAAAAAAAAAAATCTGTTCTTATCAGTTTAATATCTGATACGTCCCCTATACGGGGACTACATATTAAACGGATTTTTGGACTCGGGAGTTGAAACAGGGGCTTGCTCCGTTCACTCCACGCATCGACCCGGCATTGCAGTGCCGCTGGGAACGGTGCGCCTCCTTCTGCTTTGTCGAAAGAAACTCGCATACACAAGGGCACCTTATCGTTCTGAACGGCGTGCCCGGTGGTTTATGCCCCGCCCCCTAGGCCGCGCCCCCCATTTGTGTTAACCAACGCCCCCAAAGTTGTTGGGGGTTGGGGCGACGGGAGGAGTAGACTAATTCCGGGGTACAAGTGAAAAATCTTCAAAGTGTGGGCTGCTGGAAAAAAAAAACCTGCATGTGCCGTTTTGCCCGGCTCTCCGCGGGGCCCCGGGGAGCCTTGTCACCCAGCCGGGGTGCCCGCCCACAACCCAGTCAAACTCACAACCCGGCTCTCCAGCCGAACCCGGGTACCCACTATTAAGCCACCCTCCCGGAACCTTTACCAATAGCTGCGGGCGCACCGAGGCCGGGGACCTGGTGGTACGAATCCAGCTTTTTGGCAAAGCATTGTGGCCGTTTTGGGGAGCTCCCCACGCCAAAATGGGGCAACCTAAGGGGACTCCAGTCCGCCAGTTGGAGCCAAAGTAAAGTCTAGGTCTGTGTCCTGCTGCCCAACGGGGCTTTCTACGCTGTGGGCGCCCCCTGGTGCTTCTCTAAGTTGTCCAATATTTCACTTTGACAACAGTCTGCCAAAAGGAAAAAAAGAAGGACAAAAAAAGCTTACAGCACCTGGTATTCCCAGGCGGTCTCCCATCCAAGTACTAACCAGGCCCGACCCTGCTTAGCTTCCGAGATCGGACGAGATCAGGCGTGTTCAGGGTGGTATGGCCGTAAGCGAAAGTGAACCGCAGCCGGTAGGCCTTAATGGGCCAGCAGAGGCCCTTGCTATCGTGTGTGCTTCTGTCACGGCCACTCATAAACGACGATTGCTCCTTCAGTCTGGCAAAATGAAAAAGCTTACAGCACCTGGTATTCCCAGGCGGTCTCCCATCCAAGTACTAACCAGGCCCGACCCTGCTTAGCTTCCGAGATCGGACGAGATCGGGCGTGTTCAGGGTGGTATGGCCGTAAGCGAAAGTCAACCGCAGCCGGTAGGCCTTAATGGCCAGCAGAGGCCCTTGCTATCGTGTGTGCTTCTGTCACGGCCACTCATAAACGACGATTGCTCCTTCAGTCTGGCAAAATGAAAAAGCTTACAGCACCTGGTATTCCCAGGCGGTCTCCCATCCAAGTACTAACCAGGCCCGACCCTGCTTAGCTTCCGAGATCGGACGAGATCGGGCGTGTTCAGGGTGGTATGGCCGTAAGCAAGTAAGGCAGCAGCCGCTAGGCCTCATATGCCAGTGTCACGCTAACGCGGAGGGGACTGGCGGGTGTCAGACCGGATGAGAAAAGCATCAGCAGAGGCTGCGGTCGTTCAGGCAGTCAGTTAAGGGGTTATCGCTTCTCGGCCTTTTGGCTAAGATCATTTGGTCGAGTGGTGGATGTGATCGAAAAGAGTTTTTTGGACCAAAGAGAAGAGGTTGCACAGTGAAGATGGCAAGAAGATTTATACCGGGACCAAAGAATACACTGCGTTATCAGTGGTTGGAGGAGGAGTATCCAGTTATGACAAGAGACAACTTTGCAAAAGACTACCTAATGGATACTCTTGGGTTGAAGCATGAGGATGTGCTTTGCCTCCAGGAGAATCCCAAGGCGAAAGGGTATGATGTGACTTTTTCTGATCAACGTACATTTCTGAGAGTGATACAGTTTTTGGTGAAGAACAAGCAGAGCCTGGCCATCGTTCTGCCGGGCGTTTGTATCCACCCGTTGCGTGGTATGGAGTCCAGGGAGGTGACGGTGCACATGTTTAACCCGCATGTTGCTGAGGAGGACATAAGGACTTTGCTGTGTCAGTTTGGGAGTGTGGAACCAGGAAAGAAGGTGATGGACAGAACGGGGTTCTGGACGGGGAAAAGGAAATTTGTGATGAAGTTGAATGCAGACCCAAATGGACATGATGGTTTGGCCCATCCCCCTGCCTTCTTTACAATAGGAGCAGATAGGGGCTACTTGTCTTACTATCGGCAGCCTCCTTTTTGTAGGAAATGTAGGAAGAGCGGCCACGTTGAAAAGAACTGTGCAGAAGGAGCTAAATGCAGATTTTGTTCTTCTGAAGAACATGGGACGAAAGACTGTAAGAGGCCAAAAGTTTGCCATGCATGTGGGTCCACGGACCACCTGCTGAAAAACTGCCCTGGAAGGGGTGGGGCAGGTGGTGGAGGGCCTGGGAGAGGAGCAATGAGTGAAAAGGCAGGTGAAGCGGAGTCTTTCTCTCCAGCCGGGGAGGAAGGCCGGAAGGGCCCACAGATAAGTGGGAGAAAGGTGGCCCCTTTGAAGTCTGCTGCAGTTCTTGGAGGAGCAAAAGAAGGGGCAAGGACAGGCTCCCAGGCCTTTAATGGTGCTGGGGATGTACCGAGAACTGATGGAGGGAAGAAGGTGAGGCTGGGAGGAGAGACAGTGGAGGAGATGGATTCTATGGAAAATGAAAAGGAAATGACTGGTGGGGGTCTGGATGGGGGGGCAGTGGAGCTTCTGGGGTTTGACTCTGGACAGCCTGCCTGCCTTTTTGGCCCCGCATCACCGCAAGGAGACCCCCCAGAGGAAGACTTATATGGATGAATGTGATTGTTTTTTGAAATGGACTTTATGATTTATGAATTATGAACTTGAGTTTGGATTTGAAAATAGATGATGTTTTTGTTCGTTTATGAGGCATTTGTTTGTAATGATGTATGTCAGATTGTTTAATAATAATTAAAAAAAAAAAAAAAATCTGTTCTTATCAGTTTAATATCTGATACGTCCCCTATACGGGGACTACATATTAAACGGATTTTTGGACTCGGGAGTTGAAACAGGGGCTTGCTCCGTTCACTCCACGCATCGACCCGGCATTGCAGTGCCGCTGGGAACGGTGCGCCTCCTTCTGCTTTGTCGAAAGAAACTCGCATACACAAGGGCACCTTATCGTTCTGAACTGCGTGCCCGGTGGTTTATGCCCAACCCCTAGGCCGCGCCCCCCATTTGTGTTAACCAACGCCCCCAAAGTTGTTGGGGGTTGGGGCGACGGGAGGAGTAGACTAATTCCGGGGTACAAGTGAAAAATCTTCAAAGTGTGGGCTGCTGGAAAAAAAAAAAAAACGTTTTGCCCGGCTCTCCGCGGGGCCCCGGGGAGCCTTGTCACCCAGCCGGGGTGCCCGCCCACAACCCAGTCAAACTCACAACCCGGCTCTCCAGCCGAACCCGGGTACCCACTATTAAGCCACCCTCCCGGAACCTTTACCAATAGCTGCGGGCGCACCGAGGCCGGGGACCTGGTGGTACGAATCCAGCTTTTTGGCAAAGCATTGTGGCCGTTTTGGGGAGCTCCCCACGCCAAAATGGGGCAACCTAAGGGGACTCCAGTCCGCCAGTTGGAGCCAAAGTAAAGTCTAGGTCTGTGTCCTGCTGCCCAACGGGGCTTTCTACGCTGTGGGCGCCCCCTGGTGCTTCTCTAAGTTGTCCAATATTTCACTTTGACAACAGTCTGCCAAAAGGAAAAAAAGAAGGACAAAAAAAGCTTACAGCACCTGGTATTCCCAGGCGGTCTCCCATCCAAGTACTAACCAGGCCCGACCCTGCTTAGCTTCCGAGATCGGACGAGATCGGGCGTGTTCAGGGTGGTATGGCCGTAAGCGACAGTGAACCGCAGCCGGTAGGCCTTAATGGGCCAGCAGAGGCCCTTGCTATCGTGTGTGCTTCTGTCACGGCCACTCATAAACGACGATTGCTCCTTCAGTCTGGCAAAATGAAAAAGCTTACAGCACCTGGTATTCCCAGGCGGTCTCTCATCCAAGTACTAACCAGGCCCGACCCTGCTTAGCTTCCGAGATCGGATGAGATCGGGCGTGTTCAGGGTGGTATGGCCGTAAGCGACAGTCAACCGCAGCCGGTAGGCCTTAATGGCCAGCAGAGGCCCTTGCTATCGTGTGTGCTTCTGTCACGGCCACTCATAAACGACGATTGCTCCTTCAGTCTGGCAAAATGAAAAAGCTTACAGCACCTGGTATTCCCAGGCGGTCTCCCATCCAAGTACTAACCAGGCCCGACCCTGCTTAGCTTCCGAGATCGGACGAGATCGGGCGTGTTCAGGGTGGTATGGCCGTAAGCAAGTAAGGCAGCAGCCGCTAGGCCTCATATGCCAGTGTCACGCTAACGCGGAGGGGACTGGCGGGTGTCAGACCGGATGAGAAAAGCATCAGCAGAGGCTGCGGTCGTTCAGGCAGTCAGTTAAGGGGTTATCGCTTCTCGGCCTTTTGGCTAAGATCAAGTGTAGTATCTGTTCTTATCAGTTTAATATCTGATACGTCCCCTATACGGGGACTACATATTAAACGGATTTTTGGACTCGGGAGTTGAAACAGGGGCTTGCTCCGTTCACTCCACGCATCGACCCGGCATTGCAGTGCCGCTGGGAACGGTGCGCCTCCTTCTGCTTTGTCGAAAGAAACTCGCATACACAAGGGCACCTTATCGTTCTGAACGGCGTGCCCGGTGGTTTATGCCCCGCCCCCTAGGCCGCGCCCCCCATTTGTGTTAACCAACGCCCCCAAAGTTGTTGGGGGTTGGGGCGACGGGAGGAGTAGACTAATTCCGGGGTACAAGTGAAAAATCTTCAAAGTGTGGGCTGCTGGAAAAAAAAACCCTGCATGTGCCGTTTTGCCCGGCTCTCCGCGGGGCCCCGGGGAGCCTTGTCACCCAGCCGGGGTGCCCGCCCACAACCCAGTCAAACTCACAACCCGGCTCTCCAGCCGAACCCGGGTACCCACTATTAAGCCACCCTCCCGGAACCTTTACCAATAGCTGCGGGCGCACCGAGGCCGGGGACCTGGTGGTACGAATCCAGCTTTTTGGCAAAGCATTGTGGCCGTTTTGGGGAGCTCCCCACGCCAAAATGGGGCAACCTAAGGGGACTCCAGTCCGCCAGTTGGAGCCAAAGTAAAGTCTAGGTCTGTGTCCTGCTGCCCAACGGGGCTTTCTACGCTGTGGGCGCCCCCTGGTGCTTCTCTAAGTTGTCCAATATTTCACTTTGACAACAGTCTGCCAAAAGGAAAAAAAGGACAAAAAAAGCTTACAGCACCTGGTATTCCCAGGCGGTCTCCCATCCAAGTACTAACCAGGCCCGACCCTGCTTAGCTTCCGAGATCGGACGAGATCGGGCGTGTTCAGGGTGGTATGGCCGTAAGCGACAGTGAACCGCAGCCGGTAGGCCTTAATGGGCCAGCAGAGGCCCTTGCTATCGTGTGTGCTTCTGTCACGGCCACTCATAAACGACGATTGCTCCTTCAGTCTGGCAAAATGAAAAAGCTTACAGCACCTGGTATTCCCAGGCGGTCTCTCATCCAAGTACTAACCAGGCCCGACCCTGCTTAGCTTCCGAGATCGGATGAGATCGGGCGTGTTCAGGGTGGTATGGCCGTAAGCGACAGTCAACCGCAGCCGGTAGGCCTTAATGGCCAGCAGAGGCCCTTGCTATCGTGTGTGCTTCTGTCACGGCCACTCATAAACGACGATTGCTCCTTCAGTCTGGCAAAATGAAAAAGCTTACAGCACCTGGTATTCCCAGGCGGTCTCCCATCCAAGTACTAACCAGGCCCGACCCTGCTTAGCTTCCGAGATCGGACGAGATCGGGCGTGTTCAGGGTGGTATGGCCGTAAGCAAGTAAGGCAGCAGCCGCTAGGCCTCATATGCCAGTGTCACGCTAACGCGGAGGGGACTGGCGGGTGTCAGACCGGATGAGAAAAGCATCAGCAGAGGCTGCGGTCGTTCAGGCAGTCAGTTAAGGGGTTATCGCTTCTCGGCCTTTTGGCTAAGATCAAGTGTAGTATCTGTTCTTATCAGTTTAATATCTGATACGTCCCCTATACGGGGACTACATATTAAACGGATTTTTGGACTCGGGAGTTGAAACAGGGGCTTGCTCCGTTCACTCCACGCATCGACCCGGCATTGCAGTGCCGCTGGGAACGGTGCGCCTCCTTCTGCTTTGTCGAAAGAAACTCGCATACACAAGGGCACCTTATCGTTCTGAACGGCGTGCCCGGTGGTTTATGCCCCGCCCCCTAGGCCGCGCCCCCCATTTGTGTTAACCAACGCCCCCAAAGTTGTTGGGGGTTGGGGCGACGGGAGGAGTAGACTAATTCCGGGGTACAAGTGAAAAATCTTCAAAGTGTGGGCTGCTGGAAAAAAAAAACCTGCATGTGCCGTTTTGCCCGGCTCTCCGCGGGGCCCCGGGGAGCCTTGTCACCCAGCCGGGGTGCCCGCCCACAACCCAGTCAAACTCACAACCCGGCTCTCCAGCCGAACCCGGGTACCCACTATTAAGCCACCCTCCCGGAACCTTTACCAATAGCTGCGGGCGCACCGAGGCCGGGGACCTGGTGGTACGAATCCAGCTTTTTGGCAAAGCATTGTGGCCGTTTTGGGGAGCTCCCCACGCCAAAATGGGGCAACCTAAGGGGACTCCAGTCCGCCAGTTGGAGCCAAAGTAAAGTCTAGGTCTGTGTCCTGCTGCCCAACGGGGCTTTCTACGCTGTGGGCGCCCCCTGGTGCTTCTCTAAGTTGTCCAATATTTCACTTTGACAACAGTCTGCCAAAAGGAAAAAAAGGACAAAAAAAGCTTACAGCACCTGGTATTCCCAGGCGGTCTCCCATCCAAGTACTAACCAGGCCCGACCCTGCTTAGCTTCCGAGATCGGACGAGATCGGGCGTGTTCAGGGTGGTATGGCCGTAAGCGACAGTGAACCGCAGCCGGTAGGCCTTAATGGGCCAGCAGAGGCCCTTGCTATCGTGTGTGCTTCTGTCACGGCCACTCATAAACGACGATTGCTCCTTCAGTCTGGCAAAATGAAAAAGCTTACAGCACCTGGTATTCCCAGGCGGTCTCTCATCCAAGTACTAACCAGGCCCGACCCTGCTTAGTTTCCGAGATCGGATGAGATCGGGCGTGTTCAGGGTGGTATGGCCGTAAGCGACAGTCAACCGCAGCCGGTAGGCCTTAATGGCCAGCAGAGGCCCTTGCTATCGTGTGTGCTTCTGTCACGGCCACTCATAAACGACGATTGCTCCTTCAGTCTGGCAAAATGAAAAAGCTTACAGCACCTGGTATTCCCAGGCGGTCTCCCATCCAAGTACTAACCAGGCCCGACCCTGCTTAGCTTCCGAGATCGGACGAGATCGGGCGTGTTCAGGGTGGTATGGCCGTAAGCAAGTAAGGCAGCAGCCGCTAGGCCTCATATGCCAGTGTCACGCTAACGCGGAGGGGACTGGCGGGTGTCAGACCGGATGAGAAAAGCATCAGCAGAGGCTGCGGTCGTTCAGGCAGTCAGTTAAGGGGTTATCGCTTCTCGGCCTTTTGGCTAAGATCAAGTGTAGTATCTGTTCTTATCAGTTTAATATCTGATACGTCCCCTATACGGGGACTACATATTAAACGGATTTTTGGACTCGGAAGTTGAAACAGGGGCTTGCTCCGTTCACTCCACGCATCGACCCGGCATTGCAGTGCCGCTGGGAACGGTGCGCCTCCTTCTGCTTTGTCGAAAGAAACTCACATACACAAGGGCACCTTATCGTTCTGAACGGCGTGCCCGGTGGTTTATGCCCCGCCCCCTAGGCCGCGCCCCCCATTTGTGTTAACCAACGCCCCCAAAGTTGTTGGGGGTTGGGGCGACGGGAGGAGTAGACTAATTCCGGGGTACAAGTGAAAAATCTTCAAAGTGTGGGCTGCTGGAAAAAAAAACCCTGCATGTGCCGTTTTGCCCGGCTCTCCGCGGGGCCCCGGGGAGCCTTGTCACCCAGCCGGGGTGCCCGCCCACAACCCAGTCAAACTCACAACCCGGCTCTCCAGCCGAACCCGGGTACCCACTATTAAGCCACCCTCCCGGAACCTTTACCAATAGCTGCGGGCGCACAGAGGCCGGGGACCTGGTGGTACGAATCCAGCTTTTTGGCAAAGCATTGTGGCCGTTTTGGGGAGCTCCCCACACCAAAATGGGGCAACCTAAGGGGACTCCAGTCCGCCAGTTGGAGCCAAAGTAAAGTCTAGGTCTGTGTCCTGCTGCCCAACGGGGCTTTCTACGCTGTGGGCGCCCCCTGGTGCTTCTCTAAGTTGTCCAATATTTCACTTTGACAACAGTCTGCCAAAAGGAAAAAAAGAAGGACAAAAAAAGCTTACAGCACCTGGTATTCCCAGGCGGTCTCCCATCCAAGTACTAACCAGGCCCAACCCTGCTTAGCTTCCGAGATCGGACGAGATCAGGCGTGTTCAGGGTGGTATGGCCGTAAGCGAAAGTGAACCGCAGCCGGTAGGCCTTAATGGGCCAGCAGAGGCCCTTGCTATCGTGTGTGCTTCTGTCACGGCCACTCATAAACGACGATTGCTCCTTCAGTCTGGCAAAATGAAAAAGCTTACAGCACCTGGTATTCCCAGGCGGTCTCCCATCCAAGTACTAACCAGGCCCGACCCTGCTTAGCTTCCGAGATCGGACGAGATCGGGCGTGTTCAGGGTGGTATGGCCGTAAGCGAAAGTCAACCGCAGCCGGTAGGCCTTAATGGCCAGCAGAGGCCCTTGCTATCGTGTGTGCTTCTGTCACGGCCACTCATAAACGACGATTGCTCCTTCAGTCTGGCAAAATGAAAAAGCTTACAGCACCTGGTATTCCCAGGCGGTCTCCCATCCAAGTACTAACCAGGCCCGACCCTGCTTAGCTTCCGAGATCGGACGAGATCGGGCGTGTTCAGGGTGGTATGGCCGTAAGCAAGTAAGGCAGCAGCCGCTAGGCCTCATATGCCAGTGTCACGCTAACGCGGAGGGGACTGGCGTGTGTCAGACCGGATGAGAAAAGCATCAGCAGAGGCTGCGGTCGTTCAGGCAGTCAGTTAAGGGGTTATCGCTTCTCGGCCTTTTGGCTAAGATCAAGTGTAGTATCTGTTCTTATCAGTTTAATATCTGATACGTCCCCTATACGGGGACTACATATTAAACGGATTTTTGGACTCGGGAGTTGAAACAGGGGCTTACTCCGTTCACTCCACGCATCGACCCGGCATTGCAGTGCCGCTGGGAACGGTGCGCCTCCTTCTGCTTTGTCGAAAGAAACTCGCATACACAAGGGCACCTTATCGTTCTGAACGGCGTGCCCGGTGGTTTATGCCCCGCCCCCTAGGCCGCGCCCCCCATTTGTGTTAACCAACGCCCCCAAAGTTGTTGGGGGTTGGGGCGACGGGAGGAGTAGACTAATTCCGGGGTACAAGTGAAAAATCTTCAAAGTGTGGGCTGCTGGAAAAAAAAAACCTGCATGTGCCGTTTTGCCCGGCTCTCCGCGGGGCCCCGGGGAGCCTTGTCACCCAGCCGGGGTGCCCGCCCACAACCCAGTCAAACTCACAACCCGGCTCTCCAGCCGAACCCGGGTACCCACTATTAAGCCACCCTCCCGGAACCTTTACCAATAGCTGCGGGCGCACCGAGGCCGGGGACCTGGTGGTACGAATCCAGCTTTTTGGCAAAGCATTGTGGCCGTTTTGGGGAGCTCCCCACGCCAAAATGGGGCAAGCTAAGGGGACTCCAGTCCGCCAGTTGGAGCCAAAGTAAAGTCTAGGTCTGTGTCCTGCTGCCCAACGGGGCTTTCTACGCTGTGGGCGCCCCCTGGTGCTTCTCTAAGTTGTCCAATATTTCACTTTGACAACAGTCTGCCAAAAGGAAAAAAAGAAGGACAAAAAAAGCTTACAGCACCTGGTATTCCCAGGCGGTCTCCCATCCAAGTACTAACCAGGCCCGACCCTGCTTAGCTTCCGAGATCGGACGAGATCGGGCGTGTTCAGGGTGGTATGGCCGTAAGCAAGTAAGGCAGCAGCCGCTAGGCCTCATATGCCAGTGTCACGCTAACGCGGAGGGGACTGGCGGGTGTCAGACCGGATGAGAAAAGCATCAGCAGAGGCTGCGGTCGTTCAGGCAGTCAGTTAAGGGGTTATCGCTTCTCGGCCTTTTGGCTAAGATCTGTTTGTAGTCAAGCTGTGTACGAGGCGCAAATAGAAGAATAGAAGCAAAGTTTTTCAAAAAACCTTTACCCGGCGTGGGGGCCCGCTTCAGAGAGAATGGCTTCCGCGGCGGGGGTAACATTACCGAAAGCCGGTTTACGGAATACAATCCGTTTCCGGTGGATAAAGAAGAACGCCCCACTGATGCAGAGGGAGGTGTTTGGACGTATGATGCTGATGGGGCAGCTGAAGCTCAAGGTGGAGCATGTCTACTGCCTACAGACGAACATGCAAGAGAAAAGCTACGACGTCACTTTCAGTTCTCAAGGAGTTGCTGATGATGTACTCAGGATTACGGGAGCAAGAGCTGGTGAGAGACCCTTTGATGACTTTGAAGTGCTGAATTTGGACAGACCGAATTTTAGGGTTATCACTGTACATATGTACAACCCCTACGTAACACAAGAGCAAATTGTTGCGTTTTTGTCCTTCTATGGAGAAGTTTTTCCTGGAAGTAGGAGACTCATGGATCCTTTGGGTTTCTGGACGGGGAGGACCCAGTTTATTCAGTTTATGGACATGAGACAAGGGAATGCCCCTTCCCCAAAGCATGCAGCGGATGTGGGAAAATGGGCCACATGATCAAGGACTGCCCGGAAAGGGCGCAAACCTACGCCGAGGTGGCCAGCCCAGGAAGTGAAGAGGAGGAAGGGCTTCCCGACGATCTGCCTGACGTCGATCTCCAGGTGGAGGTTGAGGAGGAGACGTCTGCAAGGAGTCAGCAGCAGAGTGAAGAGGGGGAGCGGAGTGTGGAGACGGAACCCTCACAGGATGTTTATTACCCTTGTCAGAATGGCGATGGGAAGGAGGAGCAGGTTCCCCCAGCACTGAAGGAAAAGACAACTGGAAGAAAGAAAGGGGGGGCGAGGAAACTGAAGAAGATGGGGACTTCTGGGGGGAATGGACACAATCAAGGTGAGGAGGCAAGAGCAAGTAAAAGGTTGAAGGATGGGGAGGGGAAGGGGGTTGAGGTTTTGGGGGAGGGGCTGGAATTCTCAGGGGGAGGGGGGGCTGGGGGGATAGTGGAGGAAACGCAGAGGGACTCGGGGGGACAGGAGACAAACACTGTTCTGGCACTGGAGCAGGACATGGAGTTTCCTCCTATGGATTCCCCTGTGCCGGGACTTCAGGAGGCGATTGATCGCATACGTGGGGAGGGGGAGAGTGGGGGGGAGAAGACTGATTGGGGTGATTCAGAGCCTCCAATGGGTGTTCCATTGCCTCCACTATTGCCTCCACTAGAGGAAGATGCTCCACCAGATTCGGAGCTTGTAGATACAATGTACAGCTGAATAATGTTTTTTTAGCTTGTTTTTGTTATTGTTTTTGCTTTGTTTTAAGTTTTTCTTTACAATTAGGTCATGGATGGTACTTTCAGTGTGGGCTCATTTAATGTTAGGGGGTTAAGGGGCAATGTTAAAAGAAGAGCTGTGTTTGATTTCATTGAATCACAAAGACTTCTAATTTCCTTTTTGCAGGAGGTTCATTTGAAGGATAGAAGAGATGTTATTAGGTTTAGTAGGGAGTGGGTTCGGGGTGGGTCAGTTTGGAGTGTTGGGGGGGTTCACTCTTCTGGAGTGGGGATTTTGTTTGGGAGCAGGGAGGTGAGGGTGGAGGAGGAGTTTGTAGTCGTGCAAGGGAGGGTAATGGGAGCGGACATAGAGTACAGGGGTTGTAAACTAAGGGTTTTGGTTGTTTATGGTCCGCAGGGGGTGGTGGAGCGGGGGGAAATGTTTGAAGGAATGGTGCCACAACTTATGACCAACAGACGGGTCATAGTGGGAGGTGATTTTAATTGTGAGGTGGGGGGAGGGGGGGATGTAAGTGTAAGAAAGTTGGTTAATATGCTTAAAATATTTAAATTGGTGGATGGGGGGAGGGCTGTCACCCCTCAACTGGACAGTCCCACATGGCGCAACTCACGAGGGGTGTCCAGGAGACTGGACTACATTTTCTTTTCTGAGTCTTTGGGCCTGCTGTCGGGCAGGGCCCTTCCGACCTTTTTCTCCGACCATGATGGGGTGCTCTTCTGCATCCGGGCTGGAGAGTCGGTCTTTGGTCCGGGATACTGGAGGTTAAACTCCAGTGTCCTGGAACAGGATGAGTTCGTGGCCGGTTTTGTTGACTTCTTCCGGGGCCTGGAAGGGATCAGGTCGCTTTGTCCGGGTGTGATAGAGTGGTGGGAAGTAGCCAAGGAGCGGATCAGAGATTTTACGGTTAGGTATTGTAGAAGGAGGGCGCGGGAGTCGAGAAGGGAGGTGCTTCGACTCCAACGCCTTCTCGAGCTCGAGTACGCTGTTGGAAACGACAGTGGCACTGTAGATCAGCGGGCTTGTGACTCCCTTAAAGCAGAGCTTAGGGAAGTCTATGCACGTAGGGCTCGTGGGTACCTGATGCGCACACGTCACGACTTCCTGGAGAGGGACGAGATGTGCTCCGCAGCCTTTTTCAGCTCTGTACGGGCTAAAAGGGTCAAACATGTACTCACGGGGGTTAGAGATGAGCAGGATAGAGTTGTGACGGGAGTGGACGAGATGGTGCGCGTCACCTCTCAACACTACCGATCCTTTTTTGTTGAAAGAGAGGTAGATGTAGGGGGAGGGGAGGTGATGTTGGACGGTCTCACCCGGCGGGTGCCGCTTGACATAGCGGAAGCTATGGAGGCCCCGCTCACTCTCGAAGAGCTTGAGAGTGCCCTTCGAAGAATGGGAAGGCGGAAGGTGCCTGGCATCGATGGGCTGCCGGCTGAGTTTTACCTCAAGTTTTGGGGGATGCTTGGACCGGTGGTCTTAGAGGTGTTATCCGAAGTTCTCCGCACAGGGGTAATGGGAGGGTCTTTGGCCAAGGGGGTGATTTCCCTCTTATTTAAGAAGGGAGACGCCTCCGACCTTAGGAACTGGAGGCCATTGACCATGCTGTGTGTTGACTACAAACTTCTAGCAAAGGTCCTTGCGGACAGACTAGGCACAGCACTCCCTTATGTCGTCCATGAGGATCAGACATGCGGAGTGGCGGGGCGTTCCTTGAGGTGGAATCTCCTCCTCATAAGGGACGCCATCGCCTGGGCGGAAGACAGGCACCTGCCACTAATGGTGGTTGGTCTCGACCAGGCAAAGGCGTTCGATAGGGTTCACCTGGGCTTTTTGTTTCGAGTTTTGGATAGGCTAGGGTTTGGTAGGGCTTTTGTTGGGTGGCTGCGTACGTTGTACGCGGCAGCGGGGAGCACTGTTTCTGTTAATGGTCACCTTGGGGAGTTTTTCAGGTTGCACTCAGGGGTGAGACAGGGGTGCCCGCTCTCACCTCTTCTCTACATCCTTTACATGGAGCCCCTAGCTGAAGCCATTAGGGCTGACGCGGGTGTGGTAGGGATGCTGGTACCAGGCAGTGGGGCCTGAGGGTCAAGCTTTCTCAATATGCAGACGACACTACCCTGCTGCTTGAGAGCGACACTTGCTTGATCCGATCCTTGGAGATTTTCCAGGAATTTGGCCGGGTATCGGGTGCAGAGTTAAATCTCGCCAAGTCCTCGGTCAAATTCTTTGGGCGCTGGAAAGGGAGGATGGATGTACCAGGGGGGCTGTCTCTCTGCGAAGGGCCCCTAAGGATATTGGGGGTCGACTTTGAGGCAGCCCAGAACGCCATGTCTAATTGGTCTAGGCGGATGGCGAAAGTCCAGCGGAAGTTAGGTCTCTGGAAGACAAGGACTCTGACCTTGATTGGGAAGGTCCTTGTTCTGAAGGTTGACATCTTGCCATCTCTCCTGTACTTGGCGTATGTCTACCCTTTGCCGGTCAGCATGCGGAGGTCGCTCGTTAGGTTGGTTTTCAACTTCCTCTGGGGGGGAGGATATGAGTATGTGGCGAGGTCTCGTATGCTGGCTGGCATTGGGGAGGGAGGGAGAGATGTGCCGCACCTCCCGCTGAAGCTGGACTGCATTTTTGTTTCGTTTTTACTTAGGGAACTGGCCGCTCCGGTGGTTCATCCATCAGGCTACTTCCTACGGCTCTTTTTTACATACCCGGCAAGGCGTCTGATGGTCTGGAACAACTTGACCCCCCGGGTGGAGCAACTACCGCTGCATTATCAACATGCGGCGAGGTGGCTACGGACTCATCCTGTAGCCTTAGATCCGGCGATCGGCCTGGAGCAGAGGGTACTCTGGTCGGAGGTGAGGTCGGAGGTGGCAGAGCCTCCTGTGGTGGGCACCCCTGCCACAGTGTGGTTGGGAGTGCAGCCGCGGGGCCTGGACAACAGGCTCAAAGACTTCAACTGGCTCGTATTGCACCGCTGCCTGCCGGTACGGGATAAATTGTACCGGCACGGTATTGCGAGGTCTCCTGGATGCCCCAGGGCTGCATGTGCAGCCGATGAGACCGTGAGGCACGTCATGTGGGACTGTCCAGTTGCAGGGTTGATGTGGGAACGAGCGGGGGAATTGATAAGAACAATAGACAGTGGTCTAGTTTTGAATTGGGACAGGGTGGAGAGAGGTCTGGGGAGGGTGGTGAGGAACAGGAGGGCCAGGTTCATTATCTGGCTGATTGTTAGTCTCTGCAAAAGGGGCTTGTGGTTGGCCAGAGATGACCTGGTAAAGCACAGCAGGGACTGGGGGGCAGAAGGGGTTGTTAGAAGGGTGAAGGGAGACCTGGTTTGTCGAATAAAGGGAGATATGGAAAAGTGGGGGCACCATGCCGCTCTTGAAAGGTGGAAGGGTGGTTTGGGGTTGGTGTGATGGTGGGGTTTGGTATTGTGTTTCTTTGTTTTTGAAAGTTACAAATGTTTATGTTTTGTTGTGTATTATGATGATGAAATTGATTTCTTATTTGATGAAAAGTCTGAAAAAGAAGGATGTAAAGTGTTGTAAGACTGAAGTTTGATATAATAATAAAAAAAAAAAAAAAAAAAAAAAATCTGTTCTTATCAGTTTAATATCTGATACGTCCCCTATACGGGGACTACATATTAAACGGATTTTTGGACTCGGGAGTTGAAACAGGGGCTTGCTCCGTTCACTCCACGCATCGACCCGGCATTGCAGTGCCGCTGGGAACGGTGCGCCTCCTTCTGCTTTGTCGAAAGAAACTCGCATACACAAGGGCACCTTATCGTTCTGAACGGCGTGCCCGGTGGTTTATGCCCCGCCCCCTAGGCCGCGCCCCCCATTTGTGTTAACCAACGCCCCCAAAGTTGTTGGGGGTTGGGGCGACGGGAGGAGTAGACTAATTCCGGGGTACAAGTGAAAAATCTTCAAAGTGTGGGCTGCTGGAAAAAAAAACCCTGCATGTGCCGTTTTGCCCGGCTCTCCGCGGGGCCCCGGGGAGCCTTGTCACCCAGCCGGGGTGCCCGCCCACAACCCAGTCAAACTCACAACCCGGCTCTCCAGCCGAACCCGGGTACCCACTATTAAGCCACCCTCCCGGAACCTTTACCAATAGCTGCGGGCGCACCGAGGCCGGGGACCTGGTGGTACGAATCCAGCTTTTTGGCAAAGCATTGTGGCCGTTTTGGGGAGCTCCCCACACCAAAATGGGGCAACCTAAGGGGACTCCAGTCCGCCAGTTGGAGCCAAAGTAAAGTCTAGGTCTGTGTCCTGCTGCCCAACGGGGCTTTCTACGCTGTGGGCGCCCCCTGGTGCTTCTCTAAGTTGTCCAATATTTCACTTTGACAACAGTCTGCCAAAAGGAAAAAAAGAAGGACAAAAAAAGCTTACAGCACCTGGTATTCCCAGGCGGTCTCCCATCCAAGTACTAACCAGGCCCGACCCTGCTTAGCTTCCGAGATCGGACGAGATCAGGCGTGTTCAGGGTGGTATGGCCGTAAGCGAAAGTGAACCGCAGCCGGTAGGCCTTAATGGGCCAGCAGAGGCCCTTGCTATCGTGTGTGCTTCTGTCACGGCCACTCATAAACGACGATTGCTCCTTCAGTCTGGCAAAATGAAAAAGCTTACAGCACCTGGTATTCCCAGGCGGTCTCCCATCCAAGTACTAACCAGGCCCGACCCTGCTTAGCTTCCGAGATCGGACGAGATCGGGCGTGTTCAGGGTGGTATGGCCGTAAGCAAGTAAGGCAGCAGCCGCTAGGCCTCATATGCCAGTGTCACGCTAACGCGGAGGGGACTGGCGGGTGTCAGACCGGATGAGAAAAGCATCAGCAGAGGCTGCGGTCGTTCAGGCAGTCAGTTAAGGGGTTATCGCTTCTCGGCCTTTTGGCTAAGATCAAGTGGTCGAGTGGTGGATGTGACCGAACAGAGTTTTTGGACCAAAGGAAACAAGTTGCACAGTGAAGATGGCACAAGGAGTATTTCAAACGGGACCAAAGAATACATGTGTTTCCAGTGGTTGGAGGAGAAGTTTCCAGTCATGGCAAGAGACAAGTTTGCAAAAGACTATCTGATGGATGCTCTTGGCTTGAAGCATGAGGATGTGCTTTGCCTCCAGGATAATCCCAAGGAGAAAGGGTATGACGTGACTTTTTACGAACGGAGTACAATTACGAGAATATTGAAGTTGGTGAAGGAAAACATGAAGAACGAAGACATCTTTCCACCGGGTATGTGGATCTGCCCGTTGCATGGCATGGAGTTCAGGGTTGTGACTGTGCACATGTTTGACCCGCATGTGGCTGGGGAGCACATAGAGGCTTTTCTGGCACGGTTTGGGCGTGTGGACCCAGGAGTGAAGGTGATGGACAGAACAGGGTTCTGGACAGGGAAAAGGACATTTAGGATGATGTTGAATGCAGACCCAAATGGACACGACGGATTTGCCCACCCCCCTGCCTTCTTTGCAATTGGAGCTGATAGGGGTTACTTGTCCTACTATCGCCAGCCTCCTTTTTGTAGGAAGTGCAGGATGAGTGGGCACAGAGAAAAGGACTGTGGAGTTGGGGAAACATGCAGATTTTGTTCCTCAGAAGAACATTTGACTAAAGATTGTAAGAGGCCAAAAAGCTGCCATGCTTGCGGATCCACGGACCACCTGTTAAAGGACTGCCCTGGAAGGGGTAGGGCAGGTGGTGGTGGGCCTGGGAGAAGAGCAATGATGGAAAAGACTGGTGATCCGGGGCCTTCCTCTCTGGTTGGGGAGGAAGGTCGGAAGGGCCCACAGACAAGTGGGAGAAAGGAAGCCCCTTTGAAGGCTGCTGCAGCCCTTGGAGCAGCAAAAGGAGGAGCAAGGACAGGCCCCTGTGCCCTTGAGGGTGCTGGGGTTGCTGTTGAGACTGTTGGTGGAAAGAAACTGAGGCTGGAAGAGCAAAGAGAGGTGGAGATGGATTCTATAGAGAAAGAAGAGGGAATGACTGGTGGGGGTATGGGTGGGGGGGCAGTGGTGCTTCTGGGGTTTGACTCTGGACAGCCTGCCTGCCTATTTGGCCCCGCATCACCGCAAGGAGATCCCCCAGAGGAGGGACAGGGACTTGTGTGAAGATTTGATTTGAAATGGACGTATAATTGTGGTTTTGAAAGTTTTTGATGATTGAAAATGACTTATTATTTGGTGTTGAAAATGTATGAGAATGTTTTGGTTGATTTCTTTTGAGGCATTTGTTGGAAATGATTTTGATTGATGATGATGTTGATGATGATTAATAAAAAAAAAAAAAAAAAAAATCTGTTCTTATCAGTTTAATATCTGATACGTCCCCTATACGGGGACTACATATTAAACGGATTTTTGGACTCGGGAGTTGAAACAGGGGCTTGCTCCGTTCACTCCACGCATCGACCCGGCATTGCAGTGCCGCTGGGAACGGTGCGCCTCCTTCTGCTTTGTCGAAAGAAACTCGCATACACAAGGGCACCTTATCGTTCTGAACGGCGTGCCCGGTGGTTTATGCCCCGCCCCCTAGGCCGCGCCCCCCATTTGTGTTAACCAACGCCCCCAAAGTTGTTGGGGGTTGGGGCGACGGGAGGAGTAGACTAATTCCGGGGTACAAGTGAAAAATCTTCAAAGTGTGGGCTGCTGGAAAAAAAAAACCTGCATGTGCCGTTTTGCCCGGCTCTCCGCGGGGCCCCGGGGAGCCTTGTCACCCAGCCGGGGTGCCCGCCCACAACCCAGTCAAACTCACAACCCGGCTCTCCAGCCGAACCCGGGTACCCACTATTAAGCCACCCTCCCGGAACCTTTACCAATAGCTGCGGGCGCACCGAGGCCGGGGACCTGGTGGTACGAATCCAGCTTTTTGGCAAAGCATTGTGGCCGTTTTGGGGAGCTCCCCACGCCAAAATGGGGCAACCTAAGGGGACTCCAGTCCGCCAGTTGGAGCCAAAGTAAAGTCTAGGTCTGTGTCCTGCTGCCCAACGGGGCTTTCTACGCTGTGGGCGCCCCCTGGTGCTTCTCTAAGTTGTCCAATATTTCACTTTGACAACAGTCTGCCAAAAGGAAAAAAAGAAGGACAAAAAAAGCTTACAGCACCTGGTATTCCCAGGCGGTCTCCCATCCAAGTACTAACCAGGCCCGACCCTGCTTAGCTTCCGAGATCGGACGAGATCAGGCGTGTTCAGGGTGGTATGGCCGTAAGCGAAAGTGAACCGCAGCCGGTAGGCCTTAATGGGCCAGCAGAGGCCCTTGCTATCGTGTGTGCTTCTGTCACGGCCACTCATAAACGACGATTGCTCCTTCAGTCTGGCAAAATGAAAAAGCTTACAGCACCTGGTATTCCCAGGCGGTCTCCCATCCAAGTACTAACCAGGCCCGACCCTGCTTAGCTTCCGAGATCGGACGAGATCGGGCGTGTTCAGGGTGGTATGGCCGTAAGCGAAAGTCAACCGCAGCCGGTAGGCCTTAATGGCCAGCAGAGGCCCTTGCTATCGTGTGTGCTTCTGTCACGGCCACTCATAAACGACGATTGCTCCTTCAGTCTGGCAAAATGAAAAAGCTTACAGCACCTGGTATTCCCAGGCGGTCTCCCATCCAAGTACTAACCAGGCCCGACCCTGCTTAGCTTCCGAGATCGGACGAGATCGGGCGTGTTCAGGGTGGTATGGCCGTAAGCAAGTAAGGCAGCAGCCGCTAGGCCTCATATGCCAGTGTCACGCTAACGCGGAGGGGACTGGCGGGTGTCAGACCGGATGAGAAAAGCATCAGCAGAGGCTGCGGTCGTTCAGGCAGTCAGTTAAGGGGTTATCGCTTCTCGGCCTTTTGGCTAAGATCATTTGGTCGAGTGGTGGATGTGATCGAAAAGAGTTTTTTGGACCAAAGAGAAGAGGTTGCACAGTGAAGATGGCAAGAAGATTTATACCGGGACCAAAGAATACACTGCGTTATCAGTGGTTGGAGGAGGAGTATCCAGTTATGACAAGAGACAACTTTGCAAAAGACTACCTAATGGATACTCTTGGGTTGAAGCATGAGGATGTGCTTTGCCTCCAGGAGAATCCCAAGGCGAAAGGGTATGATGTGACTTTTTCTGATCAACGTACATTTCTGAGAGTGATACAGTTTTTGGTGAAGAACAAGCAGAGCCTGGCCATCGTTCTGCCGGGCGTTTGTATCCACCCGTTGCGTGGTATGGAGTCCAGGGAGGTGACGGTGCACATGTTTAACCCGCATGTTGCTGAGGAGGACATAAGGACTTTGCTGTGTCAGTTTGGGAGTGTGGAACCAGGAAAGAAGGTGATGGACAGAACGGGGTTCTGGACGGGGAAAAGGAAATTTGTGATGAAGTTGAATGCAGACCCAAATGGACATGATGGTTTGGCCCATCCCCCTGCCTTCTTTACAATAGGAGCAGATAGGGGCTACTTGTCTTACTATCGGCAGCCTCCTTTTTGTAGGAAATGTAGGAAGAGCGGCCACGTTGAAAAGAACTGTGCAGAAGGAGCTAAATGCAGATTTTGTTCTTCTGAAGAACATGGGACGAAAGACTGTAAGAGGCCAAAAGTTTGCCATGCATGTGGGTCCACGGACCACCTGCTGAAAAACTGCCCTGGAAGGGGTGGGGCAGGTGGTGGAGGGCCTGGGAGAGGAGCAATGAGTGAAAAGGCAGGTGAAGCGGAGTCTTTCTCTCCAGCCGGGGAGGAAGGCCGGAAGGGCCCACAGATAAGTGGGAGAAAGGTGGCCCCTTTGAAGTCTGCTGCAGTTCTTGGAGGAGCAAAAGAAGGGGCAAGGACAGGCTCCCAGGCCTTTAATGGTGCTGGGGATGTACCGAGAACTGATGGAGGGAAGAAGGTGAGGCTGGGAGGAGAGACAGTGGAGGAGATGGATTCTATGGAAAATGAAAAGGAAATGACTGGTGGGGGTCTGGATGGGGGGGCAGTGGAGCTTCTGGGGTTTGACTCTGGACAGCCTGCCTGCCTTTTTGGCCCCGCATCACCGCAAGGAGACCCCCCAGAGGAAGACTTATATGGATGAATGTGATTGTTTTTTGAAATGGACTTTATGATTTATGAATTATGAACTTGAGTTTGGATTTGAAAATAGATGATGTTTTTGTTCGTTTATGAGGCATTTGTTTGTAATGATGTATGTCAGATTGTTTAATAATAATTAAAAAAAAAAAAAAAATCTGTTCTTATCAGTTTAATATCTGATACGTCCCCTATACGGGGACTACATATTAAACGGATTTTTGGACTCGGGAGTTGAAACAGGGGCTTGCTCCGTTCACTCCACGCATCGACCCGGCATTGCAGTGCCGCTGGGAACGGTGCGCCTCCTTCTGCTTTGTCGAAAGAAACTCGCATACACAAGGGCACCTTATCGTTCTGAACTGCGTGCCCGGTGGTTTATGCCCAACCCCTAGGCCGCGCCCCCCATTTGTGTTAACCAACGCCCCCAAAGTTGTTGGGGGTTGGGGCGACGGGAGGAGTAGACTAATTCCGGGGTACAAGTGAAAAATCTTCAAAGTGTGGGCTGCTGGAAAAAAAAAAAAACGTTTTGCCCGGCTCTCCGCGGGGCCCCGGGGAGCCTTGTCACCCAGCCGGGGTGCCCGCCCACAACCCAGTCAAACTCACAACCCGGCTCTCCAGCCGAACCCGGGTACCCACTATTAAGCCACCCTCCCGGAACCTTTACCAATAGCTGCGGGCGCACCGAGGCCGGGGACCTGGTGGTACGAATCCAGCTTTTTGGCAAAGCATTGTGGCCGTTTTGGGGAGCTCCCCACGCCAAAATGGGGCAACCTAAGGGGACTCCAGTCCGCCAGTTGGAGCCAAAGTAAAGTCTAGGTCTGTGTCCTGCTGCCCAACGGGGCTTTCTACGCTGTGGGCGCCCCCTGGTGCTTCTCTAAGTTGTCCAATATTTCACTTTGACAACAGTCTGCCAAAAGGAAAAAAAGAAGGACAAAAAAAGCTTACAGCACCTGGTATTCCCAGGCGGTCTCCCATCCAAGTACTAACCAGGCCCGACCCTGCTTAGCTTCCGAGATCGGACGAGATCGGGCGTGTTCAGGGTGGTATGGCCGTAAGCGACAGTGAACCGCAGCCGGTAGGCCTTAATGGTCCGTGTACCTTTTGATAGTTTGTTATTGGATTTGGTTTTTAAGAACGAAAAACGAAAAAGGAGACAATTAGTTCTGGTTTGCCGTTTTTTGTTTTTGATTAACAAATCGAGAAACGGAATACCAATCCCGGTCCGTCCATTTACACTCTGTTGTTTACACGTGACAAAACCAAAATAGCCAATGCAAAAACTGCGAAACGGCTCCGCGGTCCGTTCTGGGTTCTGCTTATTCCGTAATTCCGTTTATAATGACAAATGAAAGAACGCAGAACGGAAACAGCAGTGACGTAAGTGTCACGTGACCGGAACATATGTGGCCGTTGTAGTTCTTTCAGGTTTTTTTTAACTCTAGACTTTTTTACAGTCGTGGACTCGTGTACTATATTAAAAGCTTTTATTTGCAGTAGATCTACACATTGTGCAAGTAAGCAGTCATATGGGATGTCATTTTATTTTAGAATTGACTCGATAATTATAGGGGGGGGGGGGGGGGGTATGATGCACTTCCTTCATCTGCATTTTTAGCCCATCTTAAATTTGGTGAAATGAGTCGGGCGCAATGAGCAAATTAAGTAACCTCGCGCTTATTTTTGCTCATTGATGGTTTACTAGAACCACCAATGAGAAAATTAAATCTATTGTCAAATACATTTATCATGTTAATTTCGACATTGTCTGAATTAGCTCAATCCTCACCTTTTTGCAGGGATGAGCACCACTCCATGTCCAGGCTGTAGCCAAGTTGGTTCATCATTATATCAATGTTATATCACATTATATATATATATATATATATATATATATTAATCATGTTATGTTATATCACATTATATCAATGTCAGTTGTAGCCAGTGGTTCTCAACATGAGGTCTGGGGACCACCAAGGGCCATTGCATAGCTCAAATGAACAGTTACACATTAGCCTCTATTAGGAGAAAGACTATTCTGATTATAGTTCTCCCTACCAACAATATGCTTAGGCCAGGCTTAGCTCATGGACTGACAAAATCATAGGCATATTATAACAATAAAAATATATTCTCTAGGATTTGAGTCAGAGACTCTGACCCAAAATCAAATTAGGTTAAACACAATGATGATCAATTAAAATGTTCACTTCATTTTAGTCAAGTCTACATTAAATGGCTATTGAATCATAAATGGTGCACAAATATTTCATGTAACCTTTTCTGTCAAGTCTCAAAAGGGCAACAGTATCATCAACTTATTAGAAACCTTTCATAAACAAAAGTAGACAAGGCTATAGAGAAACCATTTTTATTGAGCTCAACCAGCTTAACCAGGCCCAGCACGGGGATTCTGAAGCTGTTGCCTGCAACATCGTCATGATGGCATTTTGGGCGGCGGGAGGTGGCTGGCATCTGGCTCACACAGCTCTGGCATCCAATAAGGCTTCGACAACACGTCGACACCACTGGCCACTGATCACGTCTGCAACAAAAATAGAAAAGCCAATACATTTTAGATCATTGGAAGAGCAGCAAGCAGTGTTAAGGTGTGTAATGAAAACATCTGCCCATCCCAATTACTGTAGTTTAATTGATTAAATCAATGGTCTATCTATTGGATCTGACAGTTAACTAGCAGGCTCCCTGACACCAGGATGTACACACAGGTTAAAGCAACACTCCTGCTCAAGTTAAAATGTAACCTGCCTGTTTTTTTTAAGGGAATACATTAAAGTTTACATCATAACCTTCTGTAGAGGTAAAACATGACCTTTGACACAATCTAAATGACTCAGAAGAGCAGTTACAGTTTTAAGTTTAACATTTTTACATTAACATGCTTGTGTAGATTAACGTATTTAAAACCATGTGATCATGAAGTCCTGACAAAGTTTTATCCGCAAAGGCATCACAGTACAGAAATAAGTTACCAACCTCGGCATATCAGGCATTGGAAGGTTGACCGGATATTAATGAATTCGGTGGTCAAAGATAAGCCAGCTCGGCCAGAACGCAGGGCTTGGTCGATAGCTGGCAGTTCTTGTGCAGCGTCTACCAGCTGTTGGACATTGGCAGCTACTAGCTCGTCTGCGTGCCTGGAGGAAAAGACACATTTGTAGAGACACTCAATTCCTGGGTCAACCAAATCATTCATGAATCTTTTGTTGAATGTACACAATATTGACTGCATGCATTCCATGCATAGACTGTAAAATATATGGATAAAGCAAAGCCATTGGTTTTTACGGAGCGCAAATGACACGTTTTGGGTCCTTGGAATGGGTGTCGCCATCATAGATTCTAAAAGCACCAGAGGATGCTATTGGCTGCCAACGGTCAGGTGCAACCACAGGGATACATGGGAGAATGTGGTCGGAGCATCCCGAAATCCAGCACACGAAGAACACAGCCGGCTGGTATCAGTTTAGTTGGCCCTGCCCCCCCGCAACTTTATCATACATTTTAACACTTAGAACATGGTAAAAGCATGAAGACAGACACAGACCTCCTCTGCGTGTGCTAGAGCTCGTGCGTGCGTCCCTGCAGGCTGTTTGTCAGGTCACGGGCGTCCTGGAGGTCAGAGGTGACGGGGTGTCACTTCAGGTCCGTGGCACTACTCCTGGACTGTCCTAGCTGGCTCTGCAGGGACGCCACCTGTAAACACATTTTAACCATTATTTATGTCCACTTTCTTTTGAAGATAGTAAACCTAGTTTACTATCTGGCAAAATCTGGCAACGCTTGAGTGTCGCGCGGACATGCAGTGTCAAATAATGGTTCCCTTGGTTAAAGCCATCATCCCTATTCTGGGTCCTAACATTTTGTGATAACGGCAAACCTACAAACTCAAGGCATCATCGTAGATCTGCAAATTTATTTTTGGAATTTGAAACTTTTGTAAATTCTGCATTTATCTGACACATTGACAACATTTGTATAGAGGCTATGCGTATGGTTAAAACAAAAATAAAATCCTCTGCTCAGTCTCCATTCTGTAGCCTACCTACCGTGTTTAGTAGCTTAGACACGCTGTAAATAAGCGCAAACAAAAGCGTGCCTTATATAATAATCATCATTATTAGAATGTCCCAAAAACATTTCGTGCACGCTTTGTGTTGTGCGCTTTACATTTAATTTGCCATCTTTAATTCTCTGGTACATTTATTTTCGCTAAATGAAATAACAAATAATGTCACCCTATAGTCCTATCTTCCAATCTTGATGAGAACCACTGGTTTAAATTGTACTGTGTGTTTTCAGTATTGTGACAAAGCTTTTTTGTTTCTCAGAGATCATAAACACAGTGGAGTTGTAAGTGACTCACTCCCATCTTCTCCAGGGACTTGGCCAGGACGTCGCAGCCCTTCTTCTGGTTGACGAAGATGATGATGGGACGCTCGAAGCCACGAGAAAGAACCTACAGCAGCTTCTTCCTGCACAGCACAAAACATAAAACACACCACTCATCAGCATTATGATAATATGGCTACAGAGTATTTAAAGTCGTACAAGTCAAGTCTGTACTGTAGTCTTCCTAGATTAGATTCCTAGAATTCAGTTCCACACCACTCCAAAATGAATGCTGCAGTGTCATTAGCGCATGGGTTCATTTGAAATGCAACAAAGTTTGTATAAACTTTAAAATACATAAAGTGTCGGGTGAAGCAGACAATTGTTTTTAGAGAAGTTGACATTTATTTGAAATGATTATCAAAGACAATTTGCCAGTGAAAGATCATACCAAAAATAAGGTTTGTTTGACCCATTTAGACCTGAAGCCCATTCAAAAAATGCCTTCTAAATCCACACTACTTTTTTTGGGGGAAAAAAGTACATTTTATGTTGCTATACACTGTACATAGGAACAACTAGTTCCAGTTCTAAATACGTTAAGAGGAAAAGTTATACGGTATAACTAAGCGTTTTAGTCTCACCTCTTCTCTCCCTCGCCCATGAGCAGCACCTTCTGCTCCACCCTCTCGTGGGGTTTTCAGGCGGAGCCGATGTAGGCCACGGCGGGACGTCTCAGGTAGCTCCTGGCCAGCCGCTCCACAGCCGCAGTCATGGTTGCTGTGAACATGACCGTCTGCAGGGTGCACAGAGTTAGGACAACAGGGTTTGATTGATTGAATACTATATTAGTCAGAAAGGTAAACAGCACGGTGGTATAGTAAGACATTAAGGCTAAAAGGACCAAAAAAAGTCCTGGTATTCATTGTGGTCCTGTGTAGTCAATTCATCAACATAGCACAACAAATTGATGACAAATGACATCAATTTGTTGTGTCATAACAACCACACCAGGGGGTCTAATGAAATACTGTCAACCTCCTAGACACATGAAAATCAGAAAAAGTACAATACTATGGCACCGCCTCTTTAAGATCAAAACACAATTCTTTCACTGCGTAAATGGGCTTTCTGTATTTTGACCAAGCGGGTTAGAATACAAGGACTCACATGAAAGTTACGCATTAAAGTCAGCTTAAAGTCATAATTGATCATCCAGCTTTAAACAAAAACACATCAAGGAGACAAATCAAGTAAACGCACTTGTCTCTATTTGTGTTTCCCGGACTCAAAGTTCATCATCATCTTCTCGGGGTCCTCGGCCTCGTCGGTGTTGGGCTTCTGGTTGGTGACGGGGATGTACTCTAGGATCTTCTGCACGTCGTGCTCAAAGCCCATGTCTATCATGCGGTCGGCCTCGTCCAGGACCACGTAGGTGCAGCGGCCCAGCACCAGGTAGTGGTTCTCCAGCACGTCTATCAGACGACCCGGGGTGGCGATCACAATCTGTCATCGTCACACAAGAGAGAGGAAACAGTAGGTTAGCCTTTAAACTAGAGATATCAGACGGGGTCACCTCGCTAAAGAGAAAACCTGATCTTCAAGCTTACAATGTGGCACAAAGCTTTAAGCTTGTAGATCATGCCATCATCAACTTTTAAAGATTCGTGTCTCAGACCTCTCGTTCTGCGCGGGTATCGGATCTAATTTGCCTAATAACAGTACGGGCCCGTCGGACCGGGTCCATCACGTTTCGGGGCTGCTTGGGTAACCTTTCTCAAATTCCAACTTAGACTGGCTCCATTTCCCCCGGGTCCATTTGGGTTCGGGTAGTTGAAATTGGACCCGTGAAGAGCTCTAGTGTAAACCCTGTGTGTCCAAAACCGTTCATTTTGTATTTATCATTTTAAAAATGATTTAAACTAGTGAAAATACAATAGCCAATCTACAAGCACACAACGCCTCGCACCGCAAATTTGAAACGTGGAGTTACAAGGTTTCTGGCCGCCAGTGACGATATTTGACACCATTGTACATCATAGTAGAAAATAGGGCATTATTCATTCATATTCAGAGTGTAAATGCTTATTTATGTGGGTGAATTCCCCAATATACAGTATCAACATTCTCAAGGTCTCTGATGCACTTTCCCGTCAGGCAAGCACAGGTCATGTTCATGTTCTACTTTCCCAAAGGTCTTGCCCACTCATTTCTGTACTTTCTGGGCCTGTGCGATACAAAATGTCATATCTCAATACCACCAAAACCAAATAAGTACATAGTTATGATTGAATACGTCTATGGTTTCACACTTGTTACATTCCACAGACCAAAAGACTGAGCGTGATGGCCACATGAAGGTGTTTAGACAGATATCTTGTGTTGTGTTTATAGACCGTTGCGTCCCCTCTAAAATGAGCACTTGTCCGGTTGTGCAACCTGAGAGACAACTTCACCTGCCCAAAAATTGTATTTATGCCGGGCACTTGGGCAACCCTTGTGTCATTGCCTGTTTTATGTATAAACACTATATTAATAAACAGTTATGTACAGTGTGTGTGTGTGTGTGTGTGTGTGTGTGTGTGTGTGTGTGTGTGTGTGTGTGTGTGTGTGTGTACACATGTGCATGCGTACCTCCTTGGTCCTGAGCCAGTGGTTGTCCATGTTGACGTCCAGTAGAGGGCGCATTTTGCAGAAGAGTTTCCACCAGCTCCTCCTATACACAGATCTCAGTGCATGCAGGTTCCTCTGCACACAGCTCACTGCCATCTGCTGCACCTATACAATGAATGAATTAATGAATGAATGATTTGATTTCTGTCTTTTTAGCCCACAAGAAATTGCATCACAAGATTTTGGTGTAACGGAAAAAGGTGGTAAAAGTGCAGTTCTAACTCTCGTCCAGTTCTGTACCACTACAGACTACAAAAGTGTGACCTGGGCCAAAATAGACCATTTATTTGTCATAAGTCACATGGTCTTGTGAATAAGGTAAAAACAAATTGAAGTCTAGAGTAAGTCAGATCATAAAATAGTAATAATTTGGCCCAAGACAGATTTATAACATTTAATCATCTTATGTTACACAACTGACTGAGTGTTATTTGTACTGGTATGTCAATAGTTTCATAGTGTTGCCAAATGATTATGAAATATAACATTCTGTTTGTTTTCTGAACATAATGACTTTGACTTATAGACAATATTTTAAGAAGGTGACGACATCATATGGGTTGTAAAATTATTATTATTATTATTATTTTAACCTTTCCAATTTAAAAATATTAATTCATGTTCAAAAAGTTGTTCATGACCATTTAAAAAATAGTCCAACCTTTAGCTTGCGGTACCACTGCCTGGCCAGATGTCCCACACAGGCAGCCCAATGCCAGCCGCTGAGCGCTCTACCAGAGAGTGCAGCCCCCTGTGCCTCATGAATACCTGTATAGAGCAGGGCGTCAAACCATCAGTTATGTTAATACTCCACGATTTTGAGGTAAGACACCCAACTACATAGCGCTGCATTAATATTAAATGAATAACATTATAGTATATATTCTCACCCTGCTAGCACCCAGAACTGAGCTGGATCGTCTAGCTCCAGCTCAACCAACAACTCCTCCACTGCCTGAGAGAAATAACAGTAAATAAAACACATTCACTTAAAAAAAATCACACCTGTGTGAAGTGGAGCTGTGTGTGTGTGTGTGTGTGTGTGTGTGTGTGTGTGTGTGTGTGTGTGTGTGTGTGGATCATGTGTACCGATTTTTGTGACATTTGAAGAAAATATGTAGGAAAAGGAGCAAAAAGTGTGTTTTGGAGAAAATTCAAGATGGCGGAAAATCTATCCTGGCGCAAATGGGCGTGGCCTATATGGGGAGATGCGTCTTGACCCAAGGAATCCAGGGAAAAAAGAATTTTAATTTTCCGATCTACGGTTCAAGAGTTACGGGGCAAAACGTAAAGTGGGCCGTTATAGCGCCACCATGAGGCCGAGTGATGTAATTATTTTTCGATTCATTCTTAAAATCATTATGAATCTCCTCTCCTCCTCTGAAACTGTAGCTCCTATGGTTTACGAGAGAAAAATACTTGAAAGTGATTTCTTGCATTGTCCCATTATAAGTCAAAATTTGAGAAAAAAAAATTTGAGAAAAAAAAATTTTGAGAAAAAAAAAATTTTGAGAAAAAAAAATTGAGAAAAAAAAATTTTGAGAAAAAAAAATTTTGAGAAAAAAAATTTGAGAAAAAAAAATTTGAGAAAAAAAAATTTTGAGAAAAAAAAAATTTTGAGAAAAAAAAATTTGAGAAAAAAAAAATTTGATAAGTCAAAAAAATTTGAGAAAAAAAAATTTGAGAAAAAAAAATTTTGAGAAAAAAAAAATTTTGAGAAAAAAAAATTGAGAAAAAAAAATTTTGAGAAAAAAAAATTTTGAGAAAAAAAATTTGAGAAAAAAAAATTTGAGAAAAAAAAATTTTGAGAAAAAAAAAATTTTGAGAAAAAAAAATTTTGAGAAAAAAAAAATTGAGAAAAAAAAAATTGAGAAAAAAAAAATTTGAGAAAAAAAAAAATTGAGAAAAAAAAAATTGAGAAAAAAAGAAAAGGTATGACACCAGCCGCAAGTCTGTACGACAAACGGTTCATGAGTTATAGAGGCACTTCCTGTTTGGTGAAGGGCACTTCCTGTTAAAGAGGGGGCGAGGCTTAATCAATTCCAGCTCATCCCTATTGGTCGGAAAAAGACCAAAGTTGTGTGAGCATTTTACATTTTAAATGACGTTGCTAGGCAAAAATATGGCAGAGTTATGTGGCGCCAAAGTTTCTGGGTTTTTTTCGGAGTCCCCCATTCAAAGTCAATGGAGTTTTTGGGCGTTGTTTTTTGCGAATTACATCGCAATCGTAAAGCGGATCGGAAAGAAAAGTAATAGCACACCATTCCCGGCCGAGCCGCACATTTTGATGTATATATTGCGGGGGTGGCGTAAATCGTGCGGCAGTTATTACGTGCCGAAGTTTCCCCCATTCTAAGTCAATGGGGTTTTTGGGCGTCGTTTTTTGCGAATTACGTCGCAATGGTAACGCGGATCGGAAAGAAAAGTAATAGCAACCTATTCCCGGCCGAGCCGCACGTTTTGATGTATATATTGCGTGGGTGGCGTAAATTGTGCGGCAGTTATTACGTGCAGAAATTTGTGGCGAAACTATGGACTTAATTAATTAACTAGAAGAGAAAATTTCTAAGAAATTTTAAGTGTGCCTGCAGCTCGCTAAGTCTGTGCAACCTTGTGTAGCGGTTGGTGTTAGCATTAGCGTTATTTCATTTGACGCAACCCGCGTGTCTGTATGACAAACGGTTCACGAGATCAAGGGTCACTTCCTGTTTGGTGAGGGGCACTTCCTGTTTGGCGAAATAGGCCCCAATTAAGGTCATGGACGATTAATGAATTAAAGCTGCAAGCAGCGATGACCGGGCCCTCGCAGCTCTACCCACGTCACAAGGCCAGCAGCCAATCAGAAACCAAACAGGAAGTCAGCCATTTCGACTAATTAGTGGCGTTTTGGAGCATTTTTGGCCGTTATGACGGGTCGCACTTTAACGACAGTTTTTTGAGAAAAAATTGTTTTGTGAGAAAAAAAAATTTTGAGAAAAAAACTTTTTTGAGAAAAAGAAATTTTGAAAAAAAAAATGTGAGAAAAAAAAATTTTGAGAAAAAAAAATGAGAAAAAAAAAATTTGAGAAAAAAAAATTTTTGAGAAAAAAAAAATTTGGAGAAAAAAAAAATTGAGAAAAAAAAATTTGAGAAAAAAAAATTTTTGAGAAAAAAAAATTTGAGAAAAAAAATTTTGAGAAAAAAAAAATTTGAGAAAAAAAAAATTTGAGAAAAAAAAAAATTGAGAAAAAAAAAATTTTGAGAAAAAAAAATTGAGAAAAAAAGAAAAGGTATGACACCAGCCGCGAGTCTGTACGACAAACGGTTCATGAGTTATAGAGGCACTTCCTGTTTGGTGAAGGGCACTTCCTGTTAAAGAGGGGGCGAGGCTTAATCAATTCCAGCTCATCCCTATTGGTCGGAAAAAGACCAAAGTTGTGTGAGCATTTTACATTTTAAATGACGTTGCTAGGCAAAAATATGGCAGAGTTATGTGGCGCCAAAGTTTCTGGGTTTTTTTCGGAGTCCCCCATTCAAAGTCAATGGAGTTTTTGGGCGTTGTTTTTTGCGAATTACATCGCAATCGTAAAGCGGATCGGAAAGAAAAGTAATAGCACACCATTCCCGGCCGAGCCGCACATTTTGATGTATATATTGCGGGGGTGGCGTAAATCGTGCGGCAGTTATTACGTGCCGAAGTTTCCCCCATTCTAAGTCAATGGGGTTTTTGGGCGTCGTTTTTTGCGAATTACGTCGCAATGGTAACGCGGATCGGAAAGAAAAGTAATAGCAACCTATTCCCGGCCGAGCCGCACGTTTTGATGTATATATTGCGTGGGTGGCGTAAATTGTGCGGCAGTTATTACGTGCAGAAATTTGTGGCGAAACTATGGACTTAATTAATTAACTAGAAGAGAAAATTTCTAAGAAATTTTAAGTGTGCCTGCAGCTCGCTAAGTCTGTGCAACCTTGTGTAGCGGTTGGTGTTAGCATTAGCGTTATTTCATTTGACGCAACCCGCGTGTCTGTATGACAAACGGTTCACGAGATCAAGGGTCACTTCCTGTTTGGTGAGGGGCACTTCCTGTTTGGCGAAATAGGCCCCAATTAAGGTCATGGACGATTAATGAATTAAAGCTGCAAGCAGCGATGACCGGGCCCTCGCAGCTCTACCCACGTCACAAGGCCAGCAGCCAATCAGAAACCAAACAGGAAGTCAGCCATTTCGACTAATTAGTGGCGTTTTGGAGCATTTTTGGCCGTTATGACGGGTCGCACTTTAACGACAGTTTTTTGAGAAAAAATTGTTTTGTGAGAAAAAAAAATTTTGAGAAAAAAACTTTTTTGAGAAAAAGAAATTTTGAAAAAAAAAATGTGAGAAAAAAAAATTTTGAGAAAAAAAAATGAGAAAAAAAAAATTTGAGAAAAAAAAATTTTTGAGAAAAAAAAAATTTGGAGAAAAAAAAAATTGAGAAAAAAAAATTTGAGAAAAAAAAATTTTTGAGAAAAAAAAATTTGAGAAAAAAAATTTTGAGAAAAAAAAAATTTGAGAAAAAAAAAATTTGAGAAAAAAAAAAATTGAGAAAAAAAAAATTTTGAGAAAAAAAAATTGAGAAAAAAAGAAAAGGTATGACACCAGCCGCGAGTCTGTACGACAAACGGTTCATGAGTTATAGAGGCACTTCCTGTTTGGTGAAGGGCACATCCTGTTAAAGAGGGGGCGGGGCTTAATCAATTACAGCTTATCCCTATTGGTCGGAAAAAGACCAAAGTTGTGTGAGCATTTTACATTTTAAATGACGTTGCTAGGCAAAAGTATGGCAGAGTTATGTGGCGCCAAAGTTTCTGGGAAAAAAAAAATTTGAGAAAAAAAAAATTGAGAAAAAAAAAATTTAAGAAAAAAAATGTTGAGAAAAAAAAAATTTTGAGAAAAAAAATTTGAGAAAAAAAATGTTTTGAGAAAAAAAAATGTGAGAAAAAAAATTTTTTGAGAAAAAAATTTTTTGAGAAAAAGAAATTTGGAGAAAAAGAAAATTGAGAAAAAAAAAATTGAGAAAAAAAAATTTTTGAGAAAAAAAATTTTGAGAAAAAAAAAATTTGAGAAAAAAAAAATTTGAGAAAAAAAAATTGAGAAAAAAAGAAAAGGTATGACACCAGCCGCGAGTCTGTACGACAAACGGTTCATGAGTTATAGAGGCACTTCCTGTTTGGTGAAGGGCACTTCCTGTTAAAGAGGGGGCGGGGCTTAATCAATTACAGCTCATCCCTATTGGTCGGAAAAAGACCAAAGTTGTGTGAGCATTTTACATTTTAAATGACGTTGCTAGGCAAAAGTATGGCAGAGTTATGTGGCGCCAAAGTTTCTGTTTTTTTTTCGGAGTCCCCCATTCAAAGTCAATGGAGTTTTTGGGCGTTGTTTTTTGCGGATTACATCGCAATCGTAAAGCGGATCGGAAAGAAAAGTAATAGCACACCATTCCCGGCCGAGCCGCACATTTTGATGTATATATTGCGGGGGTGGCGTAAATCGTGCGGCAGTTATTACGTGCCGAAGTTTCCCCCATTCTAAGTCAATGGGGTTTTTTGGCGTCGTTTTTTGCGAATTACGTCGCAATGGTAACGCGGATCGGAAAGAAAAGTAATAGCAACCTATTCCCGGCCGAGCCGCACGTTTTGATGTATATATTGCGGCGGTGGTGTAAATTGTGCGGCAGTTATTACGTGCAGAAATTCGTGGCGAAAGACTTAATTAATTAATTAATGACTTAAGTATGGCGGATTACAATAAGTGTTTTGCCATTGCGTTGCATGGCAGGCACACTTAACTAGAAGAGAAAATTTCTAAGAAATTTTAAGTGTGCCTGCAGCTCGCTAAGTCTGTGCAACCTTGTGTAGCGGTTGGTGTTAGCATTAGCGTTATTTCATTTGACGCAACCCGCGTGTCTGTATGACAAACGGTTCACGAGATCAAGAGTCACTTCCTGTTTGGTGAGGGGCACTTCCTGTTTGGCGAAATAGGCCCCAATTAAGGTCATGGACGATTAATGAATTAAAGCTGCAAGCAGCGATGACCAGGCCCTCGCAGCTCTACCCACGTCACAAGGCCAGCAGCCAATCAGAAACCAAACAGGAAGTCAGCCATTTCGACTAATTAGTGGCGTTTTGGAGCATTTTTGGCCGTTATCACGGGTCGCACTTTAACGACAGTTTTTTGAGAAAAAATTGTTTTGTGAGAAAAAAAATTTGAGAAAAAAACTTTTTTGAGAAAAAGAAATTTTGAAAAAAAAATTGTGAGAAAAAAAAATGTGAAAAAAAAAATTTGAGAAAAAAATAATTTTGAGAAAACAATTTTGAGAAAAAATTTTTTTGAGAAAAATAAAATTGAGAAAAACTTTTTTTGAGAAAAAAAAAATTTTGAGAAAAAAATTGAGAAAAAAAAATTTTTGAGAAAAAAATTGAGAAAAAAAAATTTGAGAAAAAAAATTTGAGAAAAAAAATTTTTTGAGAAAAAAAAATTTTTGAGAAAAAAAAAATTTGAGAAAAAAAAAATTTGAGAAAAAAAAATTTGAGAAAAAAAATTTTTGAGAAAAAAAAATTTTTGAGAAAAAAAAATTTGAGAAAAAAAAATTTGAGAAAAAAAAATTTGAGAAAAAAAAATTTGAGAAAAAAAAATTTGAGAAAAAAAGAAAAGGTATGACACCAGCCGCAAGTCTGTACGACAAACGGTTCATGAGTTATAGAGGCACTTTCTGTTTGGTGAAGGGCACTTCCTGTTAAAGAGGGGGCGAGGCTTAATCAATTACAGCTCATCCCTATTGGTCGGAAAAAGACCAAAGTTGTGTGAGCATTTTACATTTTAAATGACGTTGCTAGGCAAAAGTATGGCAGAGTTATGTGGCGCCAAAGTTTCTGTTTTTTTTTCGGAGTCCCCCATTCAAAGTCAATGGAGTTTTTGGGCGTTGTTTTTTGCGAATTACATCGCAATCGTAAAGCGGATCGGAAAGAAAAGTAATAGCACACCATTCCCGGCCGAGCCGCACATTTTGATGTATATATTGCGGGGGTGGCGTAAATCGTGCGGCAGTTATTAAGTGCAGAAATTTGTGGCGAAACTATGGACTTAATTAATTAATTAAGTATGGCGGATTACAATAAGTGTTTTGCCATTGCGTTGCATGGCAGGCACACTTAATTAAGTATGGCGGATTACAATAAGTGTTTTGCCATTGCGTTGCATGGCAGGCACACTTAATTAAGTGTGCCTGCCATGCAACGCAATGGCAAAACACTTATTGTAATCCGCCATACTTAATTAAGTGTGCCTGCCATGCAACGCAATGGCAAAACACTTATTGTAATCCGCCATACTTAATTAAGTCCATAGTTTCGCCACAAATTTCTGCACGTAATAACTGCCGCACAATTTACGCCACCCACGCAATATATACATCAAAACGTGCGGCTCGGCCGGGAATAGGTTGCTATTACTTTTCTTTCCGATCCGCGTTACCATTGCGACGTAATTCGCAAAAAACGACGCCCAAAAACCCCATTGACTTAGAATGGGGGAAATTTCGGCACTTAATAACTGCCGCACGATTTACGCCACCCCCGCAATATATACATCAAAATGTGCGGCTCGGCCGGGAATGGTGTGCTATTACTTTTCTTTCCGATCCGCTTTACGATTGCGATGTAATTCGCAAAAAACAACGCCCAAAAACTCCATTGACTTTGAATGGGGGACTCCGAAAAAAACCCAGAAACTTTGGCGCCACATAACTCTGCCATACTTTTGCCTAGCAACGTCATTTAAAATGTAAAATGCTCACACAACTTTGGTCTTTTTCCGACCAATAGGGATGAGCTGTAATTGATTAAGCCTCGCCCCCTCTTTAACAGGAAGTGCCCTTCACCAAACAGGAAGTGCCTCTATAACTCATGAACCGTTTGTCGTACAGACTTGCGGCTGGTGTCATACCTTTTCTTTTTTTCTCAAATTTTTTTTTCTCAATTTTTTTTTTTCTCAATTTTTTTTTTCTCAAATTTTTTTTTTCTCAAAAAATTTGTTTCTCAATTTTTTTTTTCTCAAAAATTTTTTTTCTCAAAATTGTTTTCTCAAAATTATTTTTTTCTCAATTTTTTTTTCTCACATTTTTTTTTCTCAAGATTTTTTTTTCTCACAATTTTTTTTTCAAAATTTCTTTTTCTCAAAAAAGTTTTTTTCTCAAATTTTTTTTCTCACAAAACAATTTTTTCTCAAAAAACTGTCGTTAAAGTGCGACCCGTGATAACGGCCAAAAATGCTCCAAAACGCCACTAATTAGTCGAAATGGCTGACTTCCTGTTTGGTTTCTGATTGGCTGCTGGCCTTGTGACGTGGGTAGAGCTGCGAGGGCCTGGTCATCGCTGCTTGCAGCTTTAATTCATTAATCGTCCATGACCTTAATTGGGGCCTATTTCGCCAAACAGGAAGTGCCCCTCACCAAACAGGAAGTGACCCTTGATCTCGTGAACCGTTTGTCATAAGACACGCGGGTTGCGTCAAATGAAATAACACTAATGCTAACACCAACCGCTACACAAGGTTGCACAGACTTAGCGAGCTGCAGGCACACTTAAAATTTCTTAGAAATTTTCTCTTCTAGTTAATTAAGTCCATAGTTTCGCCACAAATTTCTGCACGTAATAACTGCCGCACAATTTACGCCACCCACGCAATATATACATCAAAACGTGCGGCTCGGCCGGGAATAGGTTGCTATTACTTTTCTTTCCGATCCGCGTTACCATTGCGACGTAATTCGCAAAAAACGACGCTCAAAAACCCCATTGACTTAGAATGGGGGAAATTTCGGCACGTAATAACTGCCGCACAATTTACGCCACCCCCGCAATATATACATCAAAATGTGCGGCTCGGCCGGGAATGGTGTGCTATTACTTTTCTTTCCGATCCGCGATATGATTGCGATGTAATTCGCAAAAAACTACGCCCAAAAACCCCCATTGACTTAGAATGGGGGACTCCGAAAAAAACCCAGAAACTTTGGCGCCACATAACTCTGCCATACTTTTGCCTAGCAACATGATTTAAACTTTAAAATGCACACTCAACTTTGGTCTTTTTCCGGCCAATAGGGATGAGCTGTAATTGATTAAGCCCTGCCCCCTCTGTAACAGGAAGTGTCCTTCGCCAAACAGGAAGTGCCTCTATAACTCATGAACCGTTTGTCGTACAGACTCGCGGCTGGTGTCATACATTTTTTTTTTCTCAAAAATTTTCTTTTTCTCAAAAAAAATTTTTTCTCAAATTTTTTTTTTCTCAATTTTTTTTTCTCAAAATTTTTTTTCTCAAAATTTTTTTTCTCAATTTTTTTTTTCTCAAAAACATTTTTTTTCAAACATTTTTTTTCCTCAAATTTTTTTTCTCAAAAAAAATTTTTTTCTCAAATTTTTTTTTTCTCAAAAATTCTTTTTTCTCAAAACTTTTTTTTCCCAAAACATTTTTTTTCTCAAATTTTTTTTTCTCAAAATTTTTTTTTTCATAAATTTTTTTTTCTCAAAATTTTTTTTCTCAAATTTTTTTTTTCTCAATTTTTTTTTTTTTCTCAAAATTTTTTTTCTCACATTTTTTTTTTCTCAAAATTTTTTTTTTCTCAAAAATTTTTTTTCTCTCAAATTTTTTTTTTCTCAAAACTTTTTTTTCCTCAACATTTTTTTTTCTCAAAAAATCTTTTTTCTCAAAAAAATATTTTTTTCTCAAAAAAATATTTTTTTCTCACAAAACAATTTTTCCTCAAAAAACTGTTGTTAAAGTGCGACCCGTGATAACGGCCAAAAATGAGCCAAAACGCCACTAATTAGTCGAAATGGCTGACTTCCTGTTTGGTTTCTGATTGGCTGCTGGCCTTGTGACGTGGGTAGAGCTGCGAGGGCCCGGTCATCGCTGCTTGCAGCTTTAATTCATTAATCCTGGCCTATTTCGCCAAACAGGAAGTGCCCCTCACACCAAACAGGAAGTGACCCTTTTTCTCGTGAACCGTTTGTCGTACAGACATGTGGGTGGTGTCATATGAAGAACAGTAATGTTAAAGCTTATGCAAAAAATGCTAATGTTAAAAAATATAACGCTAATGCTAACACCAACCGCTACACAAGGTTGCACAGACTTAGCGAGCTGCAGGCACACTTAAAATTTCTTAGAAATTTTCTTTTCTAGTCTGCAATTAATTTCCAAACCTAATTGAAGGGGTACTGTCACCTAAAGGGCCCGAGGGGCAGATTACACTGTGACATTAGTCATTTTATTGTCTAATCAGGCTTATGGGAACACCCATTATGTTCAGATTCCCCAAGCTTTTGTGTAGAAGGAGATGTTATCAGCAGGTTCTACACAGTATCAGCTATACAGATGTAAGCAACATTTAATTCATAATCAAGTTACCAACCTCTGCATATCTGGCAGCTGGAATGTGCCCTCAAACCCCTCGCTTGCTCCACAGTGAGGCGTATCTGGTTTTCACGGGCCAGCTGACCAAGTTCTTGGAGAGCTAGGTTCATGGCACCTATTTCTCTCCCTGCTGCTTCTATTTGTATTTGTATTTATTTGTTTATTTAGACGGGACAATGCATATTAATGAACACTACATGAATGCAATGTAAATACACTGAATGCACTGAAGCTTCCACCAAGCGACTAGCAATGTAAATACACTGAATGCACTGAAGCTTCCACCAAGCGACTAGGGAAACAAAAGGTTACACAACTTAGTTTACATTTTGTTTGCATTAGTTATATAACAGAAATATTTGTACAGACTGAACCAAACTAAGAGCATGGAAAGTGTTGCCAACTCCGGGCATTTAATACAATTTTTGTTTACAGGCAGTATTTAACCCAAATTAAATATTTAATCAACCC
>NW_027665002.1:10000-15995 GCF_963921795.1 Nannobrachium achirus
ATAACCGTGATATGAAATTTTCATATCGTCCCATCCCTAGTGTGGAATAGTGTGCGAGAGAAAGCAATAGACGGCAACAGCAATAGCTCAAAAACAAATCATGCCACACAGGTGGCACATCCGCGTTGTGAGCTTGCATATCTGCTATTTCCTCCCATAATAGGGGTCAGTGTGGGTAAAATGCATTCTTCCTGAACGCGACGTGATTCATTTCCGAGAGCGGCAGAGTTTTAATACGAGTCACATCATGGCTGTGACTTTGTCACCAAGGTCACTATCAATCCGTAGTGTCATTTCACAGTATCACCCGTGCAGCCCCTCCCCCAGCCTCCAACTTTTAATCAATAGCTTCCCTCATTGATCGGCAGCCGCCGCGGCCCTAATGGCAAATGTCAATCAATCTGCGCCGGTCGATAAAAATGATCGCTCGTCAGTTTGTTTATTTGCATTTAATGATCTTGATTAACATTCCCAGGGACGGGAAAAGTTGTGCAGCCTTCTTCTTGCAAAACAGCAGGAATGCTTTCACGTGCACGCACGCACACAGACACTCTTTAATGTGTGTGTGTGTGTGTGTGCACACTCATATGTCCAAACATGTTACTTTTCAGGATTAAAAGTCAAAAATATCCAAAGTAGCAGATCTCCTACTTTAGATATTTTCGTGGGACGCTGTAGTTAGTATGATAAAGTAGGATATTAATTTATGAAAACGCAAAAAGCGTAGAATATGGAAATGAGAGGTTTCTGCCCGACAACAAGTGATATCGTCACTGTCGGGCAGAAACCTCCAAGCTTCAAAATAGCATGTACTTTCTTAAATCAAAGCCATGCTTCATCATACAAGGATGTCGCACAAAAGGTGCGAGGCGTTGTGTGCTTGTAGATCGGCTATTTTCACTACTTTAACTTTAAAATCCCACACCTTTATTACAATCGCCCCAAAAAAATAGTGTGTTTGTGTGTGTTTCCATCTGTAACTCCACGTTCAGCAGTTGTTCAATTGTCTAAAAAACATAAAACAAAAATCAATAACGCATGTACCTTGCCCAACATCAACTTTATCAGCTTCAGATGTGTCTCTACTTATCATATAATGCCAAAATGTAAAAAAAAAAATTGCCATATATTGCACAAGCCATAGTTGACCGACGACGCGATTCACGTCACAAATGGGCGTAAACAAACACTGCCTGCAAGCAGAGATGCAGAGATGGAGGAGATGGGGGGGGGGGCAGTTGAGAGAGAGCAGCGGCACAGTATAACATATGATAGGAATAGCGTGCTTTAAACCTTCTACTTTACCCTTTCTGACTTTCCTGCAATGACAACCTTAATGGAGCTAGCAACAAAGGACCTATCTAATTTCGTCATGTGCCCACATGTGTCATAATTAATCCCACAATAACTGTTCCACTCTGTCTTTCTGTGTGCATGGTCGCATTTCCCTCGGACACGGGACTGTAATCATCATGTATATAACCCAAGAGGACCTGTTAGGACCCGTGAGGCAGCGACATGAAGAATGGCTGTAACTGTGAGATGATAATGCTGGTCTAAGATCAGATTTACAGCGGGGAAAAAAGAGCTTGGTGTGTGCGTAATGCATGCGTGTGCGTGATGCGTAGCAGCTTCTGCTGTCGCCCGTCAGGCTGATGAGAAAGCGCTCGCCTACAAGTTAAACCATGACAAACAACCCGAAAATGACTTACCTCTGTTGATTGAAAATAGCCTAAACGTATTCCTTTATCCCTTACATTTGTTTCGATGTTAATATTAGATTCCTTGGCAGCCTTCTTCTGCCTGTCAATCAGTTAAGCGCACGCCGCACAGCTGCCGTGAGTGAGGGATCTCGGTACATGAAAGGGGATTTTAATAATGATTTACTGGTCGGATCTCTCGGAACCTCGGAAATAAAAGGATTTCGGGACAACATGTCACGGGTTTCGGTCTGTAAAAAAAGAAAGAAAGTCGGAACGGGACGGAATCGGACGAGACGTTACGGGGCCACTCGGGTTTGGTTTTGTAATGTGATTATTATTTCGGAACGGGTCGGAATCGGACGAAATTTGACGGTACTTTTCGATTTCGGTTCGCTTTTTTGGACCCGTGAAGACCTCTACTCAGAACGGCTTTGAGAGGGAGAGGGGTAGAGGGGCGGCTGATTCGGAGTATAACAGCAACATCAGTGGATGCTGAGTTGCAAAACTACTCAAATGTTTTTACTTAGGTAAAAGTACTCTCCCTCCCATGCCCTACTCGATCCTATCCTCTTAAGCTATGAACAACAACGTGTGTAGAAATTACCTAAAACAAACAACATCTGTGTAGAAATGACATAAACATTATTTAAAACATCAAAACATCGCAGGCACCGTTTTCTATAGTTCACGATTCGGTGTATAACACCAACGGCAACGTCCGTTGACGCTGCGAGTGGAAAAGTACTGAAATGTTTCTACTTAGGTAAAAGTACTCTGTTACAAGTAACGTGTGTGTTCGAATGTGTTACTTGAGTAAAAGCACAAAAGTATTAGGCTACCAATGCCAAAATCATTCCATGTTCTACAACAACTTCATAATTAAAAAAAAAAACTATTCAACAGTAGGCCTACCATTGTACACTTTATTTCAACATAATATTTAACTTTGCCTTTCCTACTACACTACACATCCCATGCCACCTAAACAAACGCCCAGGGGGTGCTTTTTTTCTATCTTATTAACCCACCCAGCCAAAACAGAGCAGGCCACCCTGTACCTGAGGGGTTTGTATTTCTGAAACTATTGTATATATCTTACAGACTCAACATTTTACACCATTTTGCATTTTGGAACAAACTGCATATTTAATGTTGAGCTATCCTACATTTGTATTGCTTAGCTGCCCTCTGGACTGTATCCATCTCTTGAGTACAGGGGACTTTTACATAAGGGGCCAGGCCCCCGCAGGGGGCTTTTTTCTAGTAATAATTAAAAAAGGAACTATTGTGGACCTACAAGTTTTCCAACTGACAACTGCGACGAGCAGCAGATGATGCAGGCGAGGCGACACGACTGCACTGCTCTCTCCTTCCTCCGATTACTCCCCGTCTCCTCCTCTCCTTCTCCTCCTCTCCGTCTCCCTCTCTCCTTCCCTCCCTCCATCTCTCTGTCCCCTCTTCAACATCTGTGACTTTCTTCTCCTTTCTCTCCGTCACTCCCCCATCTCTCTCTCTCTCCTTCCCAGTATCTCTCTCCCCTCATATCGTCGTTGTCAGGTGGAAACCTCATATCTCCAAGTTTCAAATTTGTATATTCTTTCGCAAAGTATAGCCCTGCTTCATCATACAAGGCAGTCGCACAAAAGTAGTGAAAACAGCTGATCTACAAGCACACAACGCCTCGCACCGCGAGGCGTTTTCACTAGTTTAAATCATTTTTAAAATGATAAATGCAAAACGAACGGTTTTGGACATACAGAGTTTTCACCCGACAACGACGATATCCTGATTCCTGATCACAAAAGTGATAGGGAGAAACGGTGGATGTGGGATTAACATCAGGAGGGGAGAGGAGTCGGGAGGTGATGTCCCTGGTCCTCCCTCTAAAAGGGGTCAGGTCTCTCATTTCACATTCACTCATTCTACTCCTCCCCATTTATCCCTCGCTCTATCCCTTCACACTCATCTCCTCATCCCTCTCTCTCTCTCTCTCTCCATCTTCCTCTCAGCACCCCTGGTTGGATCGTATCCCACTTAATGCCCTGTCCCCCCCCCACCCCGTGTGTGTGTGTGTGTGTGTGTGTGTGTGTGTGTGTGTGTGTGTGTGTGTGTGTGTGTGTGTGTGTGTGTGTGTGTGTGTGTGTGTGTGTTCCCCATCCTCTACATCTGCCAGGTAATGTCAGAAGACACACACACACACACACACACACACACACACACACACACACACACACACACACACACACACACACACACACACACACACACACACACACACACACACACACACACACACACACACACACACTTGAGTGGCACAGAGTAAGCTCTCCTCTCCCCACCACATCCTCCTCTCATTATCTCTCTCTACATTAAGCCATCTATCCTTCCTTCCTTCTCTCTCTCACACATCCACCATCCCTCCATCTCTCCTCTCTCTCTCCACCCGACTCCCTCATCCCTCTCTCCTCCTGCCTCTAATCTCTCCCTCTCCCTCTCTCTCTCTCTCTCTCTCTCTCTCTCTCCCTCTCTCTGTGCTAGAGGGTTCTGTTTCCCTCCAGTGACTCTCCAATAAAAAAGGCATCAATTTTCAGCCCGGTCGCCACGGTGATCTCTTTATATGTTCCACAGACCTCATTACATGAACTGAACCCACAGAGGAGAGGAGAGGAGAGGAGAGGAGAGGAGAGGAGAGGAGAGGAGAGGAGAGGAGAGGAGAGGAGAGGAGAGGAGGTGCTATAATTGTCAATAAGCATAACTGCATTTCCGTTTTGGCACTGGCTGAATGTTTGCACAGAATAATTATGAAATAATAGTGTATGCACTCATTTACTAAGCCTGGCTGCAAGGTCAAATCTAGTGTTACAAATGAGCGATTAATTGCTAGATTTAGTGGTGCCGATGTGCAAGCTCCGACAATGCCGTTGACTACAGTGTCAGTGCATGCACATTGGAGCTAGCTAGCAAGTTATTTATTTGTTTAACCTGTTTTTTCTGAGGCTTTATGTTTTTTCTGAGGCTTTATTTTAGGTCAATCATATCATATTACACCACGTAAATATGCAAATGTGTCCACCTGAGATACAGTATGTCGCTGTGAAATATTCGTTTCCATCAGAACTGACTGAAAATAACTTTATACTTGACGTTCAACCAGTGGTGCAATAGCGATTCAATGTTTGGGGGGTCACTTATCTAGAGATGTCCCGCAAACGTCGCTGTTAAAACATTCTGTTGTGACACAAAAGCGTTGGCGAGGTGTGAACTTGGAGGGGTTGGGATCAATGCATGTCCGTTTGCGTGAGAGGCGAGACCCCGGCTCAGAAAAGATATGGGTCTTCGGAACCCGAGCATCCCCATTCTGGGGGGAAGGTTCACCAAAAATATCCGATCTACAAGCTCACAAGGTGTCACGTTGTGATCTGCTATTTTCGGTTAAGAGAGATCGGGTAGATGGAAAAAGATCTCATCAAGTACAGTGCAAATCAGGTGTGTTTTACTAAGCATAGACAACAGAGGGGTCTAAGTGGTTAAACTGAAGTGATATTGATGAATTCCAAAGTATTCTGCGGCACCCACTTTGGGAAACCCTGCTGTAGAGCATCTATTTATGTGGTACGTTATTCATGAGAGACTGTAAGCTTGTAGATCAGCTATTTCCATGCTAATTGGTTCTGTGTTTGTGTATAGGATCCGGTCCTATTTAAAGAGGCAGTGCCATAGTTTTGTACTTTTTCAGTTTTTCATGTGTCTAGGAGGTTGACAGTATTTCATTAGACCCTTCCCTGACCCCTCTTTATACTGTTTTTGCGTTTATTTGTTCTTTTTTCCCCCCTGACTATATCTACTGCATAGTACTGTGTTCTATTCGCCTGTCATTCAGTGTTATATGAGATACTTTAATGGTTTCCTGTGGAAATAAGCGTAGTCTTTTCTAGGATCTCCTTTTAGTAGACCTTGTACCAGTGAACTGTACCATCATGAAACTGTACCTTTTTATATGCAAACTTCTAATAAAGTCTTCAATCAATCAATCAAACCCCCTGGTGTGGTTGTTATGTATTCACTTCGTATTTGGGATTTCTTCCTGGAGGCTGCCACCTTGTGGGTCAAAAGTGCCAATCCAAAAACAAAGATACAATTACAACATAGCATCAACCCCTCCCCTTTTACCATTCACCCAACACTGTGGGTGTGGCTAACTTCAGCTGGGTCACCACCCACCAAGACATCCATGCATACTTAATGAACTGGTGGGTGTGTCCACATAAAAACATAATTTTAACTCTTTC
>NW_027665001.1:0-1000 GCF_963921795.1 Nannobrachium achirus
GGAATGACAAGAATATTAATCCTAATATCAGTGAAATGTAAGTGTCAGTATTTGGCCAGCAGATGGTGCCAGGGAAACATTTTATCAATGTGTATCTGTATACTGTAGCTTTTACATAATTGTACACTTTGTTACAGTGCTGAATACAAAAATAAAATATTTTCAATTTCAAACATAGAAGTAGATAAAGGGATATATTTTAATAAAGGATACTTGAATTAGTCTACATGTTATAGACAGAGCTGCCAACCCTCACGCAATGAACGTGAGACTCACGCAAATGACCCTCTTCTCACGCTCTCATGCCACACAACGTATTTCTCACGCCGTCATATCACCAGCCGTCACAAAGTGGAAAACTGCGTCAACTCAAGTGTCACTGAGACATCCACTCGTATGTCATGTGACATCACTTCCTGTACAGACAGTCAGACAGACAGACAGCCATTGGCTGTGTCCGAATGCGGAACACGTTCCCTACTCCTAAACCTAAATGAGGGATCCAGATGTAGTGTACTACAGTAGTGAACAAATCAGCGCATTTCGGACACTACTCCGTCTCCATCTGGTTGCGTCATGGCTGTCGCACAGTTAAACGCTCTACTTGGAGGCTTTTGGAGCAATAAATAATAGCCGATCTACAAGCTCTCAACGGGGGGCGAAGCGACGCATTGTGAGCTTGTACATCACACTCCCAATGCTTGTGGATTGTAAATAACATACCAACATGTTGCGGTGTTATTATGAGAAATAGGCCTATTGTTTTTACAATTCAATAAAATAATACTATAAAAAATATATATTTTTAAATTTGTATTATTATTGTATTGTATATTGTGTATATATTATTATTCATTCATTGGTGAATGAATGAATAATATTTGTGCCTATTCGTCTCACATGCAGAACATACACCCATTTTTGTGATAAAATAGGTTATTCTTGCTAATTTAAATAACATTATTTATCATGATTATTATCATCAGCTGTGTAGGTTGGG
>NW_027665000.1:0-29786 GCF_963921795.1 Nannobrachium achirus
AAATCTGCCCTAATGGATCAGATAAGTTGTTATGTGTTTGTTAGGCCTACTTGAAGATTCTGGACAGTATTTGTCATTATTCCAATAATAACAAACATGCTGCATTTGCATAAAGCAAGCATTTGTTTACTCCCATGTTGATATGAGTATTAATCTGTTTAAGGTAGATTTAGAACAGATACAAAATGTGTGATTAATTTGCAATTAATTGTGATTAACTATGGACAACCATGCGATTAATCTGATTAAATGTGACTGAATCTGACACTGGGGCAGTCATCTCGCATGGTACCACTTTAGACCACAGCTGAAATTACTTTTTTTTTTTTTAATGTGATAAAGCCACAACAGTATTTCATAAATATCAGGCTACATTTCACTTAAACGCCAGAGCTTAACTCTGCATGTAAATAAGACTTTTTTTAATTAATGTGAGAGATCGGGACATAATTCTGTTGGTCCTCCCAGCCATGTAGCTACAAAGCTTGTTTATTTTTAATCAAGACACAGTTTGACAGCCCTTTGTAGTCAAATACGGTAAAATCGGGACTCCATTACCTAGCGTTGCAAACCACAGTATTTATCCCGTTCATGTAGTGCCACGTATGTTCCAAATGAACCACGTTACGTTGTTATAATGATTTAATCTATTATTTATTTATTATTGCGCTGTTCTGGCGCTGTTCTTCTTCTCGAGAAAAAAAGGATCCGTTTCCTGCCTGAGCGGAGTACCGGATGCGAGGACGTCCTTTGTCACTGCTTAGCATTGACTTAGAACAGTGTCATACAGTGTCATCGTAAACTATCTAGTTTTAACGTTCAGAGCGTTTTCTTTTAAAAAAAAAAGAAAAAAGAAAAAAGAATCCATGAAGGACACGGAATGCAATTGTTTCACTCGCCGTTGGAAAATTGACTTATTAGACAATTCTGGCTGATGAGTGGCTAACGGCTAACGCTAACGTTAGCTAGCTGCAGGCTAACGCAGGCATGGTATACACAATTACACATGGAATAAAACGGCGACCCAACTCTATTGTTGCTCTTCTACAAGCTCACAACGCGAGGCGGTTAAGTCTGTCAGAACCGTCAGATTATCCTTCTGACTGAAGTTACACAAACACTGATGATGTTACATGAAGCACAGTTAGCACAGTTAGCCGACCAATTTAGATAGGGCACGAGTTACGGTGTTGCGCACGTAGCTTCCCTTAGAGCAACGTGGACTGACGAAAACGGGTGCCCCATAGAACTTTGTGCCACTATAGGAAGAATCTTATTTACTTAAGTAAAAGTATATGCCCACTGCAATTTAGATATACTCTGTTACAAGTAGAAGTCTGGTATTAAATAAATATATTTTTTAAAATAGCAGATCTACAAGCTCACAATGTGAGCTATTTTCAAATGGCCAAAATGTGTATAGGCTACAATAACAGCTGAAGAGGTTAATGTATGTTTTGCACTATTAAAATCAAAATCTACAAAGCAATAACTAAAGTTTAAAACATGCATAAACCACTTTAGCCCTATGTTATACCAAGGCTATTTGAAAATAGCCGATCTACAAGCTCACAACGCATTGCGGTGCGACGCGTTGTGAGCTTGTAGATCTGCTATTTTCAAACATTTTGTACTTTTACTTTTGGTACTTTAAGTACATTTGGATACCAATACTTTTGTACTTTTACTCAAGTACATTTTTAATTCTGGACTTTTACTTGTAACAGAGTGATTCTACATTGCAGTATTGATCCCCATGTGGCGGAGTCAGGTCATTGCAGGTTAGAAATGTATTTAAAACTTGAATATCTCAAAAGTACTATTTCAGCATGGCATCATTCTATAAGCCATATCTTCAAAACTGTTGGGTCAATCTCCACAACCAATATATCATTTTGTAGCTATGATCCCCAGCTTTCAAATGAAAAAAGAAATCAATGACTAGCCGTCAGCTGCGCTGGGACACAAATATTTCAATTTCAGTTAGAGTAAACATGTCCCCCGCCCCCACCACCCATATTTCTAAGTATTGAAACTAAAGTTGACCGCAGATGTTCAAGTGTTTCTGAGAAGCAGCTCTGACTGCCAGTAAGTTGACCGCACTCTACGCAGTGTTGCATTGTGGGATAGAGTTAAGGTTAAGTTGCCTGCTGGTCTGCTACCAATCGGCTTCCTGTTCTACGTAGGTGTTGCATTGTGCAAAGATGATGTGGTTTTAATGTGTGAAAAAAAACACTGTTTGTGCAGAACTCATCGTGTTAACTCTTTAATGTCTGGAAGTTCAAACAGGACCAAGTAGCGGAACAACTCAAAACTGGGCCCGTAGTCAAGCCACATTGATCAGTTCCTCCAACCTAAATTGTTTTTGAATAATATTTGAAGTTTTCTGAAAGTTTTCTATGAAAGCCAAAGGTGTAAGCTATCGATATTTTTTAATTTACTTTCTAGCTTCTACAGAGGCTGAGTAATATGTTTTCCAGAAAAACCTTACGTTTTAGGGGGTCATTTTCAAATCGGCCATATAATAGGTTTTCAAGACTTTTTTTTCAAATCAGACTTATGCCTAAATGGGTTAATAAATGAAAGCTTGAAGTTACATTTACGTTCTATTGAGTCACCTTACAACAAACATGCACGCAACTGCAGCGCTTACAAGCAATGACTACATTTTTGTCACACAAATTCACAGCCTTTTGTAAGAGTTCAGCACCACCATCGTGGACAGCGACCATGACAACTTGGAAACCACTTCATAACAGCAGCACCAATGAGCAACACTCAGGGCGGCTTGCACCAAGAGGGATTAAATAAATCTTAGTTTAGGGTTAATCAAGGGTTTGTTGATCTAGGTTTTATTTTTAAATCGAGGTGCGTTGCACCACTTAAATTTAAGCATTGCTTAACAAATCTGTGATTAAACCCTTAACCTGTGATTAAAACCATAAACTGTGATTAATTCATGGATTAAATGTCCTCCTGCTATTCTCTTGAGCCTAATATCATTAGCGTTACTCTTTTATTCACTTCTAGGAGAATGTGGTCAGGCCTATGTTAAGAGCGCCTGCAGCCAAAACAAAACAAAAAAAAATATATAACGCTCCGTCATACGACGGTGACGCTCAGACACTACACAGTGCGGCGCGGCGATGCGCGGCTATCTAGGAAGCAAGAAAAGACACCACAGTTTTGATCACATTCACATTTGAGTCAATTATGAAGTGATTTCCAAAATTAAAACGTCTCCATGTTGCTTGGGAAGTCCACAAGCTTCCATGACAAATGTCTGTATGTCCCTGTAAATATTTAAATGTTCGCTTAATATAGCCGATGTACAGTACTACAAGGATGTATTGAAGACAACAATATGATGAGATGTTTGTTTTCAGCTGTGAAACGCTGTCCGCAGCTTCCCTCACTCCTGCGAGGCTTCCCTCACAATAAAGGGGGACCCCCATTCATGTCAATGGCATGTTTGCATTTAAACCACCTCTACAGCAGGTTTAGAATTAATCCCTTACTGATTTTTAAATCAAAGTTTAAAGTAGTGGTGCAACAGGATTAACAGTAATCCAGGTTTACAGTGAAAATTCAAACCAAGATTAAAAGGATGGTTTAAAACTAAACCTGATGAATGAAAACTAGGTTTAAGGTTTGGTGCAAGCTGATTAAAAGATAAACCTTGATTTAAACCAGTTTAAGGCTTAAACCGTGTTGGTGCAAGCCACCCTCACAGTATTAAAACATCAACAGTTAGATTGGTGAACTGCTTACACTGGCACAGCGGCCCATGGGCTCTAGTAGCCTGCATTGCAACAAGTATGCAATTTTGTATAGATTATAAGCCTACTCACCACACTATATGAAGAGGACTCCACAAGCCTAATCCATCAATCATCCACTATGGCACTATCTTTTGTACGTCCAGTTTCTTTGACTCTTGCTCTTGACGGACGCGTCTACCCGTACAGTTTACAGTTTAGGCATTTAGCAGACGCTTTTAATCCAAAGCGACTTACAATAAGCAGATTAATACATCACTATAATAAGCAAGATAACATGTCAGAACATCAACAACAATATAACAAATGCATATGAATATCAATCTAAAAAAAAAAACAATATAATCCATTAACAAAAAAAGGATTCTAAAAAACCTAAAAACAAATGCTAACTAGCTTCATGTATGGTCATTGAGTGTTTCAGTAGTGCTAAGGGTTTAGGTGGAGTCTGAAAAGGTGAGTCTTCAGTCCACGGTGAAAGCTAGCGAGTGAGTCCGTTGTTCTAACATGGTTTCTCATGAATTACAGATACACACACATCCCCCACACACATCCGGCTTTGATCCCACACCCGCCCCCCACCTTCCCCTCCCTCTGTTTTGTCAGGGCTCCTCCCATGCAGTGGAAGCAGTGTTGCGGCGGCCCGTGCACCCTCAATGCACATCGAATTTCGCTGTAACCGTGTCTGTACTTGTACTGTACCTGTACTGTACTTGGAAATGAGTTGATCTTTGACAAGTAACTGTGCCTGTGCTTGTACCGTAATGTTACAATGACAAATAAAGCTTCTACTTCTTTGCCCGTTCACTTTCTATTGACAGCCAGTCCAGTTCTCTTGTCCCATTGTGCTTCTCAAGTAGTTTTGAATCAGTCTCAACTGACCACTGAGTACAATTTGATAACAGCTGTCATTACCGTGGTCATAAGAGCCCTTCGTAGGACACTACGAAGGGCTCCGGTACGACAACAAAGCGGTGTCCTGTGCTCGTAAGCTCCTCTCTCAGAACAGGCTACGCATGCCCTTAGGCTGGCCAGAGCCTTGTATTACAGAGTTCTGCCAACTGTCTCTGGCCCCATGTGAATGGAGATGATGAAACTCCTTTAATGGCTCTGGGTCCCGACAACCAGCTGCGCTCGCAAATTAATTTCAGCTGTTGTGTGATTGCACTAATCCCATCAAGAAGGAAGAAGAAAACAATGCTGAAAATGAACAAACTTTAAGCGCTGTTGGTAGGCTAACTGACCACACAAACCCCTTGTTTTAATTTTAGTCTAAGGGGGCGTTCACACCAGGGTTATTTGGTCCGCTTAAAAGGGACCATGGTCCTCTTTCTCCTTTGGTCCGCTGGTGTGAACGTGCAAAGGGACCATGGTCCCTTTGTTTGGTCCGGACCATGGTCCTCTTGAAAAGGCAGGACTCGGTCCCCTTCTAAACGGACCATGGTCCGGTCCTCTGCTGGTGTGAACGGAGCCGGACTTTATAGAGGACCAAACTTATGTCTGATCAGCCTACTACATTCTGCATTGTGTGTTGTTCATTGAAAAACAATATGGAAAAAATAATAAACGACTACTCGTGAAGCAATTGTAACTTCGGCTACAAGAGACTACACTCATCAATCTTTGTTAACTGCAGTTGTGAAGCTGGATTAATAATTAGTTCTAAAAGCATGAATTTCTTACGGGAATCATTATTGATATGACCCGACCGCTGATATGTCTTCATGACCTGCAGTAGGCTACACGTTAATAATTGTATCATCTCCTCTCCCTGTCAGCAAGCGCTGCGGTGTCTTGTTAGCTACTAGCTCTGGTCCATAGCGTTAGTGGAGTTCTCCCTAACGCTATGTTCCTCTACATCCGTATTCCTTGGCAAAACCGGAAAACCCCGCCGTCTGGTCCGAAAATAACAAAAACTGTTTCGCCCCTCATCAAACCAAAGGTATCAGTGGACAGTTGAAAGCTTACTCTACTTAGTGGACGCGGGTTGAGCCCCCCACCACACGATTAAAATACATTTCTAGGGCAAAATGAAAAATATTCTACCGGATGGAGACTCCATTTCTTCTCGTTTTTCACTATTTGTCGTCGCCATCAAGGTGCCAACTCACTACTGCCGCGCAGGTCAGAGGACCGAATTACACTGAGCATAGTCTCACTGGGTGTTATTCAACTCTGCGACGTTGGAAGCGCTGTTTCGTAAAAACCTGGAAGAGCGTCTCCATCCGGTGGAATATTTTTCATTTTGCCCTAGAAATGTATTTTAATCGTGTGGTGGGGGGCTCAGATCTCGTCCACTAAGTAGAGTAAGCTTTCAACTGTCCACTGATACCTTTGGTTTGATGAGGGGCGAAACAGTTTTTGTTATTTTTGGACCAGACGGCGGGGTGTTCCGGTTTTGCCAAGGAATACGGAGGTAGAGGAACATAGCGTTAGGGAGAACTCCACTAACGCTATGGACCAGAGCTAGTTAGCTACATGGAAACTGCGAGGTTACATGGAAACTGGTGACCCATCGTGTGCGGTGACTCCAGGGGTCGCTCTCCGAACACGGTGATCATTGTTTGTTTTGACACAAATACAGTCACAAATAAAAGTAAGGTCACCATCTTGTGTATAACACAGGAGGAGGAGGCGGCGCGGCGGGCGCGCTGCGCGCACAACCTCCATCCAAACGACCACAACACAAAATAAAGTCAAACTTGGCTTTTCTTTCGAGGCATTAGGATTTTCGCTCTCTTTTCGCTCTCTCGCTGTTCCCTGAGGACGGGCGTGCACAAGCCAAACTCTTCACGTTGTTGCTGGGACGGCAGTATGTCCATGTCATCGGGTGCGGTGCACAAAAATAACGGATTTAAAAGCTTACAACACTGTCCGAGTGTCTGATGCACGGCTGTTATGTTTCATGGCTAAATGAGGAGAGATGTGGGTTAGCATCCCTTTACATTAATATGTTCTTTTTAAGCATGCGCCACCGCATATAAAGTTATGGCTCATACGCATATAGATTCAACATTTGGGATTATACATTATTTTATTGTTTTTATTTAGGTTATTTATTCATTTAGCTTCACATTTCCAACCTCTCATCAGTCGCATTTTCGCTCCGTCCAGGGACAATGGAAAGGAAGGATACTTTTTCTTCTTTTTTTCCTATTGTTTCTTTTATGGTTTGCCGACTCGTGGAACGCTCATAATTGTATATACGGAGAATTATGTGCGGAATGGAGAGGAATCACGCAGTGTTTTTTTTCCTTCACGTTGGATCGGAGCCAACGTGCGGAATGGAGAGGAATCACGCAGTGTTTTTTTTCCTTCACGTTGGATCGGAGCCAAAACATCTCGGCTTCGGTAAACTGACGGTCCTTGGGTCGCTGCTGCTGACTAAGAACAAACCCCAGATAGGCAGAATGGACAGACGGTCCATCATTTACTTTATTCTGCTTCTTTCTGGTGATATTGAGGTTCATCCAGGTCCCGTAGTCACTCGGCAAGCCGCCCGTCTCACGAGGGAATTACAGCTGCTTTCCGAGACAAAGAACCCCAGCGGAGGAAACATCGACACGGGTTCTACTGGTGACGAGTGCTTTGGCTGCCCACGCGGCTCTCTACAGCAAAGCCCCAACATTGAGGCTACTCGTGACCAGCTCGCGGCCGTGGTTTTCGAGCCGCCGCCCGATAACAACAGCGCCGACGTGGACCTGGATGTCCCCCTGGATGTCCCCCTGCCGCCCCCCCTCGTCACCGAGGATGTCCCCCTGCCGCCCCCCATCGTCACCGAGGATGCTGGTGCCCAGCTCGCAGCCGCTGGATCGCCGGAGATGTCCGTCGAGCCGGATGCCCCCCCGCTGGTCCCGCCACCCCCCAGGGATCGTGATCAGTCGTGGCTGGCGCAATATCTTGGCTTTGAAGCTGTCGGCGCCGCTACACCGACCCCCCGTGCGGTCGAAAAGGCATGGATCTCCTCCTGTTTGAGCTCACAGTCAACACAGGAACCTGAGCTCCCCACCCCCACCCCCGCTCCCCCACTTCAGCCTCAACTACAACCGGACTATGATGACCACCTCCCCCCCACGACAAACTTTCCTGTCTCGGTCGTAGACAAAGAGCCCCCCAGCTACGACGATGGCTCGATTACTACAGAGAACATGCACTCTGTTGTTTTTGCCAAACCAGGACTTCATCATGTCCATTTGAACATCAATAGCTTGAATCCCAAAAAACTGGAGTTAATTAAGGGAATGTTTCATGACGGTAAGGCAAAGATTTTATCCTTCTCTGAAACTAAACTTGATGACTCGTTTACGGATGCTAGCATTGAAATTGCCAACTATACTGTAATCAGGAATGATAGAAACAGGTATGGAGGCGGAGTTTGCATGTATGTACACAATGATGTCAATTTTGTCCCCCGTCCACACTTACACCACAGTTCACTTGAAACTGTATGGATTGAGGTAATCTTTGAACATGCCAAAAACATACTAATATGCGCTGTCTATAGACCACCTGATCAGAATGATTTCTTTGAGCTGTTTGATGAGAGCTTAGCAAAGGTGGACGGTACCGAGTGTCACATTTTGGGCGACTGGAATGTGGACATTTTGCGTAAAGACGCACCCATGTTCAAGTCCTTTGATGGGTTATGCAAGCAATACAGCCTCACTCAGCTTGTCACAGTACCCACCAGGGTGACAGAGCACTCTCAAACCCTCATAGATCTCGTCGTAACCACTGACAAGTCCAAAGTCACCGCTAGCGGGGCTATTGTATGCGGTCTTAGTGATCATTATATGATCTACTCTACCCGAAAAATACACAAACCCAAAGCTAGTGGCCACAGAACTGTCGTTGCTAGAAGCCTGAAGAACTACTCCAGTGAGGCTTTTAATCTCAAACTAGCGGGTGTAGACTTTTCCCCAGAGCTGCAGTGTACAGATGTCGAGGAAGCATGGTGCGGTTTTAAAACCAAATTGACCGATGCTCTAGACGACGTGGCCCCCTTGAATACCACCAGGGTTAAAGCCCGCCAAGAGCCATGGTATAACTCAGATATTGCAGAATCAGCTAGACTCAGAGACAAAAAATACGATGAAAAACGAAAGTGCTGCAAAAAGCTCAAGAAAAAATTCAACCATGACCTCAAAAAACACATTGAGCATCTTACTGCTCAATGCAAGAGACTTAGAAACCAGACAACCGCCCTAGTTAGATCCGCCAAAAAAAACTACATCGACGACAAAATCGATGAATACAAAAACAACCCACGAGACCTATGGAAGTTGCTTAACAACCAATTAGGCTTAAAATCAAAAACCATATGCCACAACATAAACATCAAAACGGACGCCGCTCTCATTTCTGACAAAGGTGAAGTGGCTACCCATTTTAACAAAACCTTTACCACCACAGCCCGTTCACTGGTCAAAAGACTGGTCGCCCCATCTGGGCGGTATGGTGAAGAATTTGTTAATACATTCTACAAAAAACTGGGCGTCAGTAAAGACAGCTTTAAACTTTCCACAGTGACAACTGATGAAGTGTTTAAAAAATTGAGCGCCCTACCTCAACACAAGGCCACTGGCCTTGATAAAATCCCAGCTAGATTTCTCAGAGATTCAGCCGCCACCATTGCTCCAATCATTACCCACATAATTAACCTTTCCATCGAACAGGGTCATGTCCCCCAGGACTTCAAACTAGCAAAAGTAACCCCCCTGCATAAAAAAGGTAGCAAACTAGACCCTGGAAACTACCGCCCCGTTTCCATTCTTAGCTCCATATCCAAAGTCATGGAGAAAATAGTCTACGAACAGATTGCAAGATATCTCGATGAGAATAATCTGATTTACGAGTTCCAATCTGGATTCAGAAAATCCCATTCCACTGACACATGCCTTCTCTATTTGACTGACCAAATCAAACGCGAAGCGGATCAGGGCAAGTATAGTGGCATGGTCATGATGGACCTCCAGAAGGCATTTGACACCGTGGATCATGCTATTCTGATTGAGAAACTAAAAGCCATCGGTCTTGACAGCGCAGCAGTGAGCTGGATGCAATCTTACCTGGTGGGGAGGGAACAGGTGGTGGAGATTAACGGTACCCTGTCCCCCCCCCTCCCAGTAAGCTGTGGAGTTCCCCAAGGTAGCATACTGGGACCTCTGTTGTTCCTAATATACGTGAACGACATGGCATCTGCTTGCGACTGCAACCTGTTCCTGTTCGCGGATGACTCGGCTCTCCTAGTCTCGGGCAAGGACCACTTGCAGGTTGAAAAGACACTTAACTCTGAACTGAGTAAGATCTGCACATGGCTTAACGACAACAAATTATCAATTCACCTGGGCAAAACCGAGTCCATCCTCTTTGGATCAAATCATAACCTCAAAAAGGTAGAGAACTTCACAATCAAAGTGGGTGACAAGGTCATAACACGAAAAAACGAAATCTCCTACTTAGGATGTATCCTTGAAGCTAATCTTTCCAGCGAAAAGATGACTTCAAAAGTAATACAAAAAATCAACCAACGAACTCGTTTCCTACAGAGGATCGCCCCAATGGTCAACTTCAACACACTGAAGACCATAGCTGGTGCAATAATCCAGCCCCTCTTTGACTATGGAGTCCACGTATGGTATCGTGACGCCCCACAAGCCCTAAAAACTAAACTCCAAACAGCCCAAAATAAACTAATTAGGGTCCTGCTTAACCTTCCCAATCAGACTCACCTCACCGCTACTCACCAGTTAAGAGTGGGGTGGCTCAGAGTAGATGACAGAGTACAGCAACTTGCAATGGGCCTGGTGTACAAGATACACTACACCACTATGATACCCAAGTACCTGTCAAAATACTTTATAAACGTTAAGGATGTCCATAATTACAACACCAGAGGCAGTGCCACAGATCACGTTCAACCCAGAGTCAACTCAAAGAAAGGGTCGAACTCGTTCTTCTGCTACACCACAAAAATGTGGAATGCCTTACCGAAGGCCATAAAGGAGTGTGGATCACTAGCATCCTTTAAAATTGCCCTAAAAAACCACTTACAGGCAGCAGCCGTTCACAACTGGTAAAAACCTAGCCCAACCCTACCCTCCCTGCCCCTTCCTTGTATATACTGTACATACTGATTGTTTAGACTTACTGTTACCTGCCCCTTCCTTGTATATATTGTATATACTGTACTTACTGATTGTATAGACCTACTGTTTTCTTTTTTTCTTTACATATCTACTGCATAGTACTGTGTTCTATTTGTCTGTCATTCAATGTTATATGAGATACTTTAATGGTTTCCTGTTGAAATAAGCTTAGTCTTTTCATGGATCTCCTTTTAGTAGACCTTGTACCAGTGAACTGTACCGTCATGAATCTGTACATTTTCCTATGCAAACTTCTAATAAAGCCTTCAATCAATCAATCAATCAATCAAACCTGATAAGGATAGGAAATATCATTACGGACCCGTTGCTTCACTTGCTTGTAAAGAAAGAAAGAGACAGACAGAGAGAGATTTGATGTGGAAACGGGGATGCTTATATTATGTTCTCGCGTTCTTGCGCTATTTATTGTTAAATGAATCAAGGAGAAGGCTTTATACAGGCTATGTTTTGAGAGAGAGAGAGAGAGAGAGAAAGAGAGAGAGATTCCTCCACCCATCCATCGCTAATTACTGCCTGAAATGCGGGTTTCGCTTCTTTTAAAAAAAGAGATATAGGAAGTGGCTGTGATTAATAACACAAAATTAATTGGAATAGGCAGTGAAGTAATTTTCCATAGGAATAGCCTATTCTGTCAATAGATCAACAGCCGCCTGTATGACCACGTGTCAGTTGTTTACATATTTGGTTATTTTAACAAAAGTCCCGTGTGAACGCTAACCGGACCAAATTAAAAATGCAACAATGTAAACATTTGGTCCCTGATCCGAACCTTTTAAGCGGACTTTGGGTGAGAACGTGCCCTTAAACTCTACTTGGAAGCTTTAAGGGCTGCACAAAATACTTGTTTTAATTTTAAACTATGACTTAACTGTTCGTCTAAATCATCTTAAATATTTATATAAGCTACCATGAGACTATATTATAGAGCTTTGGTTCTCAAAGTGGGTCCGGGGACCCCAAGAGGTCCTTGATATGTGGTGATGCACTTAAACGGGAGTCGAACCCGAGGCTTTGACTTGTTAGTCTAACATACAGTCCCCCTTGCCAACAGGGCTGCATGGCAACATGCAAGGGCTTGGCTGTAATAACTATCATGGCTACAAGTAGTTAGGAACCAAATGAACCCTCATCATGTCAGAGAGTGTACAATTAAATGGTCCCATTTGTACATGCATGCACGTAGGCTACATACCCATGATGAGGGTCCATTTGGTTCCAATAACCTCCTAAGTAAATACAACAGCTCTGCCAACTAAAGTTCAGCGCTAGATTGGCACGATGGCTTGTGTGTTTGACTGACAAGTGTTAACTCCGGGTTCCATCCCCGCTTCCGTGCATCGATAAACATGTTATTGTGTTCAACAGAGCCAGGCCCCAGTGGAGATGTGACCTATTCTACTGTGACTGTGAAGCAGCCTGAGAAACACAAGAAGAAGAGAGGTATTATTATTATTATTATTATTACTGTGACTGCAGACAGAGAGACACTGGAAGGTATTTGCGACCACAGGTCGCATTTTCTGAACCTGCAGATCCTGTGCGTCAGTCCGTCCGTCACGCCTCAATGTCTATAGCTGACCTGTTCTGACATCACAATGATGACTCAACACCTCATGTCCATATATGGTCACCACAGAATTGGAGATCCCTGATGTCATCAATGCATGTGCTTGTCCCTTTTATGCCCATATATGGAGATCCCTGATGTCATCAATATTAAGCCCATATCTGGGAATGTCCATATATGGACATATTTGTGTCAGTCTCATGTGGTCTATGATGTTAGACAGCTATGATGTCAGACGTCAGTCATCTTTGGGAAAATATGGACACATTTTATCCAACTTAAACAACCAATCAGGTCTGTGCATTGTTTTGGTCAAAGTTGATCCCATGCCAAATCGCCAGCGCTCGCCCAGCAGTCTGCTGTCACCAGGCGCCCATGTGTGTGACACGATAGACACGACCTGCTTCTCGCCCTTAGGGCGTCTTATCCACCTGTTTCCGCGGGAGTTTACTGGAGATTATTTGGACCACACTTCCGGTTTAACAGCAGACATACAAGCTCACGTCGCGTCGCAGATGCAGCTCGTTGTGAGCTTGTAAATCACACTCGGCTGCGATGCCGGAAGCTCGGTACAGCGTCTGCGCAATCCACTATGGGGCGTTGGAAACTCGTGGATAGAGACTCAACTCTCACATAAACAATCAGCTGTTGTGTTGTTTAGATTTTGTTTTTATCTGTCAGTGTGTTAACATTATGTCAGTGTAGTAACACCTGATGTTATTGTTTATTTCAGACCAGCCTCCTGCAGATCAAGCCATCTACTCCATGGTCAATACACCTGCAGGTTAGTTACTACAATGAACACAACTAACCTATTATACAACAGGCCTAATTCCACACCCACATGCCCAGATGTTAGGTCTTTGTTTGTTAGGAGGCGTCATCGATTGGCTATATTCTACCCTACAATTTCTGCCTCTAATATTTGACAATTTGGCCAATGTTTTATTTGTCATTTTAGAGGTATTAAAAAGTCCTTACATTTTCACTTTAGAAATAGGTAGGTGCCCTCTATACCAGGGGTCTTCAACATCTTCAGGCCAAGGACCCCTTAGTTGAGAGAGAGATGAAGCAGGGACCCCCACAAGTCAATTTGTCTTTTCAGATATTTAACCACTTGAACCGTCAATACTTAATGAACTTGACCTTTCACTCTGTACTTAGTCTGCTCTTTTTCACCTCTACACCAAACCTCTTTGTCGAAAATAGCCGATCTACTGTCTCGCAGTGCGAGGGGTAGGGTACAGTTCAAAAAGGGACTTCGTTTCTAGACTATGAAAGATCACTCATAAATAACTCACGGAGGGGACAATCTTTCATTTGGAGTTCTCAGAGCCTGTCATATGTCTTCAACAGTGGTTTAAAAGTACACACTAAGTTTATCCATAAGATGTTGAGTGTTTTTATGTAACAGACCCAGGTCCCAGTCAGAGTGGAGATGGAACCTATTCTACTGTGAAGAAACCTGGGAAACGCAAGAAGAAGACAAGTATTATTATTATCATCTTATCTTACATACAGAATTAGTGACAGTGGAGTGAATTACTGAACACATATGTTTGACTAAACAAGGTAGAAAATGTACTGAAATGTCCTTTTTTATGTTTTCACAGATGGGGAATACAATGAAATATTCTGATTTAGCTGGCTAGATGTATGGGGAATGTATTGGGCATCTTATTGGTATTACCCATATATAAAAACATTAAAAAAACGACATTTCAGTCCATTTTCTACCTTGTGTAGTTAAACATATATGTGTTTTATTATGTTTCAGTAGTGGTGTCCGCTTCAGTTCTCAACGGGCCTGAAAATTAAGGCCTGGCCCGAGGCCCTACCCGGCCTAGCTAATTAGCATCCATTTTAGGCCCTACCCTACCCTAAATGTTGGGTCGGGTTCGGCTATGGTCGGGTATGCCTTAACATTGAGCTGGCCTCAATGTTAAGTATGTAAGTATGTATCTGTCTGGGGGTACAGGAGGGTAGCACAACCCCCAGAGGGAGATTTATTTTTCTTCTTTTTCTCATTATTATTACTGTGACTGCAGACAGAGACACAAGAAGAGGAGTACAGACTCACTCACATAAACAATCGTACTGTGAAATTGTATGAATATCAAACTATATCATACAATAATCATCATACTGTTTAGCAGTTGTTTTGTTTTTATATGTCAGTGTGTTTACATTATGTCAGTGTGTTTACATTATGTCAGTGTAGTAACACTTGATGTTTATGTTAATCACAGACCGGCCTGTTGCAGATGAAGACCCCCCATGGTGAAGAAACACCCAGGTCAGTTACTGTATATCTATATACACAATGTACACACAATGTACACAACTATAAACAATGTACACAACTATCCTATTAACAGGCCTAATTCAACACCCAGACCCCAGATGTTAGGTGTTTGGTAGTATATATATATATATATCGTTGATTGGCTAGCACTGCTCACATGCCTCCAAAGTAGGCTAACAGTTGGCAAAAAGTCTTTGCCGTCAGTCGCAGTAATGTCCGCATTCCATTACTGTGCATGCAAATTTACTTGAGTAAAAGTACAACATTATCTGTACCAAAGTAGAAAGTAGCGCTGTTTCCATGTGTCATTAGTCTGAGACTAACCTGCTAACACTAACCCTAACCTTATGCAGACTAATGGGATCTTGAACTATCGAGATTTTCCTGTGGCGATATTTTTGACCACATATGACGTTCAAACAACTAAATACTATCCTAAAAAAAAAAAAAAAAAAAATCGGTGCCACAAAAAAGAAGTTTGGGAGATTTTAAGAAAGTCATAAAAGCCCCAAAACATATCAAACATATAATTTTCGGAATGTCTGAGTGAGTGTCTGTCTGTCTGTCTGTCTGTCTGTCTGTCTGTCTGTCTGTCTGAAACAGCGTTTCTCCTCAGTGGCTGGAGCAATTGATCTGAAATCGCATCACCATTAGCATATGAACACACCTGACATAACTGTGAAGCCCGTTTGTCACTTTCACAAATCATATGCTATATATTAGCATTTTTATCATGTATCTACTATCTATTCTGCATCTAGCATGAGGCATATCTATTCTGCATCTAGCATGAGGCAACATATTCAACCAGCTCTGTGTGTGTGTGTGTGTGTGTGTGTGTGTGTGTGTGTGTGTGTGTGTGTGTGTGTGTGTGTGTGTGTGTGTGTGTGTGTGTGTGTGTGTGTGTGTGTGTGCAAGCGGGCGGGCGGGGGGGACACAGTATCTCTGTAGCCATTAAACAAAACGGGTATTTCTTACATTGATGCTCCTACATATTATCATGCAAGCACCAGTTAAAGTTACTTTCCATCCCTCATATACTGTGTGCACAGTGCACATCCCTTAACCCACACACTGCACATCATTTCGGAGCTCATATTAAACGGGTAAGGGCTAGTCTTAAAAAAAGGAAGAAAAAGAAAAACAATGTCTAGAGATGAACCATTGATGGAAAGGGGAATGTTATTTACTTTAAAGTCAACAATGATTTCTGTCTTTCTGACATTAAGAGAGGTTGTTATTCTGGCAACATAGAGTTAGTTCTTCTATGTCCCTCCTATACTATAGGCCCTCTCATCAACGCTGGATATTAATCTATCACAGTGGGATCATATTAATCCAATCATCTGCTAATTTGATGATGGTATTATTACCACATTATTGCAACACAATCAAAAGTGTACAGACTGTACAACAGAGGGTGGAGGAAGCACTCCGGTTCTAGGGAATATTTTAGATGAGGACCTGCTGTATTTACTATGAGCTCAGATTGTGGCCTGCCTGTCAAACAGTCAAATACCTAGAGAGCCTCGTGGATACTGACTGACACACGCTGAGAGACAGAGAGAAACATGAGAATGTTGCACACACAGAGTATAGGCTGAATGGGTGCTTCTGACGTCCTCCATTTGTTATGGATATATTGTATGGTCACCAGCACTTTCGCCTATGACCGATTCGCCTAAATGCATTTGGTCCTTTCGCCTGGCACTTTCACCTGGAAGGAGGGTTATCACCTACACTGTCTGGCCCATTCACCGCCGTTCATTTAAATATTACAGTGAATGTGACAGTGGTGTCAAACGGTGCGGCTATCCTATGCACTCCATAGAAATCACACATCAATACAGATTAGAGCCATTGGAATCATGTGCGTCCAAATAATGAATTGATACGTGCACTGCGCAAATACTATAAACACCATGGACATGGCAAAAAAAGGATTGTAAGTCATACTGTTTTAACTTATTGTAAGTCATCTCTTTACTTTTTACTTTACTTTTAAAGATATGACATTCATTTTAACATTTGTCAAATAAACTGTTAGATTCACTTGTCTTGACCCCCTGTGTTGTTTGGGAATCATATGCATTTCATAATGCATATGGAAGAAGCCAATAGGAAGAAAGATATGCTATTATTACATTATTAAAGCAGACAAGCACTAGACCACAGGGAGGGAGGGGGACTATTATTATTGTCATTGATCCTGGTTGGTATGACTGGTCGTTAAATTCTATTAAATTCAATTCCATTGAAATGGCTGTATTGGTGGTCGAACAGATCCAGGATCACAACATCTGATCTGATTTTGGCAAATCTGTCATAGGCGAATATGCCTGACACCTATTTTGTATCTGTAGTTCTGTGGTGTGACTATTGATTGAATGAATATTTTAGTAGAGAAAAATGGAGAACAGAACAAGTATAGTAAATACAATATAAATGTAGTACAGTACAAGTACAGTTAAACACCCTGCCTTAAAGGAACATCCCAAATAAGACCTTTTACGTCTTGTTCACGTTGGAGGTCCTTAGTATTCAATTCATGGACATAACAAATAGCAAACAAAAAAATATATACAAATTAAAATATCGCAGTTATAAAACACTATATGTACAGGGTAGGGGAAACAGGGGGGGGGGGGGGGGGGGCTAAGGTAAGGCAGGGGGGGGGGGGGTTCTCTTCTGTCTACCTCTGCCTCTGGCCTCCTGAAAGGTGAGTTTTCAGGGCAGTTTTGAAGGAGGCCTTTGCACCTGGCAGATGACCTTTTGGGACCTCTACGCTCTTATATGAGCCTATCGTTCAGTCTTATGTCCTTCTATAAGGGCCTATAGTTATATATATCTTCTTATTACCCGGCTCGTTTGGGAGCTTGATTCTGATTGGTCGAGCGCTGAAATCAGCGGCTCGTCGTGTCCATATAAGCCATAATGACCGCGCAGCAAGACCTTATCGCATACATATTCAGCTCTGTGCCCATATGTGACCACAAACGGTCCACACCCTGTTCTACAGACAGGATGCAGTCTGAGAGTGTGAAAAAAACAGGAAAGAAAATGGTGAGAATCTGCATGAGGACAGAGTGGTGGGGGGCATCAAGACCACGGTGACATTAAGTAAATGTAATGCAATGTAGAAATACTCTTTTACAAGTTGAAGTTCGGAATTCAAAATGTACTTGACTAAAAGTACAACAGTATTGGCATCAAAAAGTACAAACGTAGAAAATACACATTATGAGCTTGTAGATCTGCTATTTTCAAATGGCCAAAATGTACATAGGGCTGAAGTTATTTGTAATTATAATCAAAATCTACAAAGTAACTAAAGTTGTCAAATAATTGTAGTGGAGTAAAAGTACAATATTTGCCTCTGAGATGTAGACTAGTGGAGTAGGATTAAAAGTATTGAAATTTGTAAATACTCAAGTAAATTATGAATACCTCCAAATTGTACTTAAATACAGTACTTAAGTAAATGTACATGTATTTAGTTACTTTATACCACTGCTGTGTGGCCGTGAGAGATGTAGGGCCTTGGCAATGCGCACACACACTCACTCGCGGACGCATGCACGTACGCACGCACACACCTAGTGCATCCACTTTCCGTGCATCTATTGTTTCACAACCCCCCCCCCCCCCCCCCGTGTGAAAGCTAGCAGCTCCGTCCAACCTAAAGGACAACTTAGTTTTTAGTTTTTTTACAACAAGGGTTCATATTATAGATTGTAATTAAAGAGATTAAAAGATGAGTGTTAAAAGGTTTTCATTTACTGCTTTCTATCGTTTTAGAGATTTTAATGATTTTGATTTCAGTGGTTGGGGTCATGCGTACAAGTGGCTAAATATGTCTTTTTACACACAATAAGTGTAAGTCTTATAATCTTCTTTTTTTAGCCCATTCCCAAGATGAAAAGCAACCTTTCATGGTTGGATGTGACTTATGGGGGCTGGTAGTGTTATTGTAAATAGTTATATAGGAATCTCTGACTTATTGTGTCTAAAAATACATATTTAGCCACTTGTACGCATGCCCCCAACCACTGAAATCAAAATCATTAAAATCACTAAAACAATAGAAAGCTGTACATGAAAACATTTTAACACTCATCTTGTCTTTTCTCCTATAATCTAAAATATGAACCCTTGTTGTAAAAAAAACTAAGTGGTCCTTTAATCACAACACTTCTATGAAAACAACCAATCAGATCACTGCTCTGCATGCAGACTTAAACATTTTTAACAATAGATGGACTTATTGATGCCTTTTGTGTTTTTAAACTTTACACATTTTCTTATGTTGTGTGTTGTTATTGTGTTAACTTCTGTGTTGTGTCTTTTTATTGTGTTACAGATGTCTGAGTGAAGAACAGAGAAGAATTCATGGTGAAAATGCAAGGTCACTGCAGAGCTGAACAATCGGTAGATTTTAAACAAATATTTATCTGACTTTAAAACATGTTTGAGGACATTTTAACGTCTTCTCAGGATTTTGTGAGAAAAAGAAAAAAAAAGGCCTTCTGCTCAGCTGCACCTTGGCTGTGAAACAGCGCCCTCTCTGGTCATCTGAGAGAACAACAGTCTGTAGGCTTTTATAGACGGGTTTCTTGTTTACAAACATTGAGACTAAATGCACAGCTGACTGTATCATGTAATCAATTCCGTCCAATCCCCAAACCTGTTGTTTTGGGGAGCGCTGGTTTCATTGGCAAATTTTGGTACCGGACCCTGCACATGCATCTTGTTTTATCAGTGTAACGAGGACCAGAAACCCGTCTATAAGGGGACTAAAAACCTTTGTTTTCAACAAGACATTTTTGAAGCTCTATGTGTTTTTAAACTTGAACTTTCTCTTTGCTGTCTTTACAGATCCATCTAAAAAAAAATTACATTTTCTTGAAACTTTCAAATCATTTTTGAAACTTTCATGTATCTAGAGATACATTGCACATGCAGTGAATTATTCCAAACCCAAAAGGATTTTGAATTTTTATGACATACAGCTCATGAATATCAAAAGTCCATATTTAAAAATATTACAATATTACAGGAGTCAGAGTAGCTTTAAGTCCAGTGTGAAGTTTCCACAGTCAGTTATGATTTGGGCTGCTATGACATCTGCAATGCTTTTTTACACAATATAAAGATTTTTTTTATGGATCCGTAGTTGAGAGATGGGGGGGTCTATGATCATTGATCTGAATTTAATTAATTCCATTTCATTTATTTTTTATTTTATATATATATATATATATATATATATATATATATATATATATATGTGTGTATACACACACACACACACACACACACACACACACACACACACACACACACACACACACACACACACACACACACAGGTATATATATATACAGTATATATATATATATATATATATATTATATTTATATTATTATTATTTTTTTAAAGATTTGTTTTGGGGCTTTTATGCCTTTATTGATAGGACAGTAGACTGACAGCTCTTTATTGATAGGACAGTAGACTGACAGCTCTTTATTGATAGGACAGTAGACTGACAGTTTTTTATTGATAGGACAGTAGACCGACAGCTCTTTATTGATAGGACAGTAGACCAACAGCTCTTTATTGATAGGACAGTAGACTGACATCTCTTTATTGATAGGACAGTAGATTGACAGGTCTTTATTGATAGGACAGTAGACCGACAGCTCTTTATTGATAGGACAGTAGACCGACAGCTCTTTATTGATAGGACAGTAGACCGACAGGTCTTTATTGATAGGACAGTAGACCGACAGCTCTTTATTGATAGGACAGTAGACCGACAGCTCTTTATTGATAGGACAGTAGACCGACAGGTCTTTATTGATAGGACAGTAGACTGACAGGTCTTTATTGATAGGACAGTAGACTGACAGGTCTTTATTGATAGGACAGTAGACTGAGACTGACAGGTCTTTATTGATAGGACAGTAGACTGACAGCTCTTTATTGATAGGACATGGGGAGTGACACGCAGCAAAGGTTGTCCGGATCGGGAATCGAACCGGTGACACACTGTCAGGCAGCAGAGCCTATGTGGTGTGCACCTGGACCAGTAGGCCAACAGGCACCCCTCATTTAATTGTTTTTAATATTAGCCTTTTATTTTCCCAGGTCGGGGTGGTAAAAGGATAGCCCCTCGGCCCCGTACCTGGGGGAGTGGAGATATTACCCTAATATACTGTATATATGGGGGTTCCATTATCTATACCTTTGGTTCCCTTGTAGGCCAACATCACCGGCTTCCTTTAAAACAGGCCTGAAAACCTATTTTCAGGAGGACAATAGGAGGTTTCTACCGTGTGCATACAATGTTTTATATTTGTGATGATATTGTATTTTTTAGAAAAAGGCCAGTCCATTCTCTCTCTGAAACCCATCTTTTCATCAGAGTTCCAACTTTCAGACGAGCAGCTTTCTGAACTCCAATTCAGATTAATGCTTTTCAGAAGTTCAGAGTGTTATTTTGTAGTTGAACCGGAGCTTTCTGATGAAAGCTTTGGTTTCAGAGAGATAATGGACTGACAGGCCTTAAGTGTTTGACTGTACTGATGTTTTCATTTCTGTTTAGTAATGTATTCAATATAGTAATATATTCAATCTATCATTTCTGTTTAGTAATATATTCAATATAGTAATATATTCAATCTATCATTTCTGTTTAGTAATATATTCAATCAACCAAAGAGATACAAGCTCGCAGCGTGTCACTTGTAGATCTGCTATTTTGTAAAATTATTTCAAAAATCTTTTAAGAAGATTTAGATAGAATAAATGGTGTGTGTGTGTGTGTGTGTGTGTGTGTGTGTGTGTGTGTGTGTGTGTGTGTGTGTGTGTGTGTGTGTGTGTGTGTGTGTGTGTGTGTGTGTATTTACTTTGAGGTGAATAATACATGTAATACAAAGGAATATGATTGAAGGTACAATTGTTTTTATGTATATATTTTTTCATATCATGTGCAGATATTTTTGAATAAAGACATGTTCACAAGCATAGTTCAGTTATAAGGAATGTGTCCCTTATACACCAAATCTCTTCCCTGAAATAAATCTACAAGACAGTGAGCCTATACTGTAGATCAGCAATGTTTTGCCAGATGTGATCGCACATGGAGGCTCATCGTGGCTGCAGTCTAAACCCAACCTCAGCAAGGTGGATAACTTCACAGTCAAAGTGGGAGACACTGTAATCTCAAGAAAAGACAAAATGACACACTTGGGTTGATTCCTAGAGGCAAATCTTTCCAGTGACAAAATGACATCTAAGGTTGTCAAAAAGACTGTAAAAAGACTGTAGCAGGATCAGTCATTCAGCCCCACTTCGACTATGGAGTCCACGTATCGTAACATATCGCCACAAAGGCCTTGAAGACAAGCCTCCAAACAGCCAAAACAAACTGATTGGGCTTCTGCTTAAACCTTCCATCTCAGGCTCACCTCACCACTATTCACTTTCTACACAAGGGGTGCCTCACAGTAGATGACAGCTAGTAGGCCTACAGCATCCATCTTGCAATGGGCCTGGTGTACAAGATACACTACACCACTAAGATACCCATTAGGGCTGTCAAAATTTGCCAAAAATAGCATTCGAATATTCCCTCTAAAATCCACCTTTGATTCGAATAAATTCGAATATTCGAAAATAACGAATACTTCTAAGCATTCGCACTTCGAAGCTGTTTATTCTAATCTTTTTTTTTTTTTTTTTTAAGAAACTTTTTTCTTTAATTATTTATTGTATTTGTATTGTTATATTGCTGTTGGTGTAGGCTACTGACATATTATCCTGTTTATTATTGTTTATTATTATCTGCTTATTGTAAATCGCTTTGGATTAAAAAAAGCATCTGCTAAATGCCTAAAATGTAAACTGTAAAGTAGACAGTCGCTTCTATCGCTTTACTGGCGGTCGTGCAGGTCCGCGTTGGTCAGGGACGTGCAAAGAATGTTAAGAGAGGCAGGGGCTGACATTTCTAAAAGGGCATTTTGGTGGACAATACTCTCTTAAAAGGGCAGGGGCTCAAGCCCCGTTTGATGTCTGTGTGCACGTGCCTGGCTTCGCATCGTCTATGCGAAGCGTCACAGCAGCTGTGATGGAAGTTGGAAGTGGAGCACAACCACAACGTGAAACGAGCAATTATAATCACACCAATGGATTATGTTTAGGTTTGAACCAAATTAGGTAGTCTACAAGAGCAGTGCGAGTGACGGAGGGAGTTTTACCATTACCGTGGCTGTGCGGGGAGAATGACTCGGTGAGAAAAGAAATCCATGCTTTCTTATATTGTGTTTTCGGTGGAGAAGGCTCGTTCCCGTCACTACCAAATTAGTCGCCCGTTTCAGCTTGACTCGTTAATCATTCTGAATCAACGTAAGCACGTTTAAAAGCACTACTGTGCAGTGCACTGCGAGGAGTGCATCTCTCCACTCAGACATGTCCTGCGAGGCGGACGACGGCCAGTGACAGTGCGAAGGAAAAGTTAAGCAGCTGGAGGTTTATGCTTCGCTGTATGACGGTCTCGCTAAATAGGCACCCTTAATCTACAAGCCCACAACGTATTGGATCAGCGACGCATTGTGGACTTGTAGATCAGCCCACTTTTGCAGCAGCGAATGGAGACTTCTGCCTTGCGAGACCAGCCACCTTTTAACGTTCCATGCGCCCAGAATATCGCCCGATGTGCGGTAGATTTGTTTTAATTAAATATAAATTAATTCGAAGCTCAATTTTTTACCTTCGAATATTCTTTTATTGTTAACATTCGAACGAATCTTCGAATAACGAATATTCTTTCACACCCCTAATACCCATGTACCACCTGACTAAATACTGGCGTACAAGATACACTACACCACTGAGATACCCATGTACCTGACTAAATACTGGTGTACAAGATACACTACACCACTAAGATACCCATGTACCTGACTAAATACTGGTGTACAAGATACACTACACCACTAAGATACCCATGTACCTGACTAAATACTGGTCTACAAGATACACTACACCACTAAGATACCCATGAACCTGACTAAATACTGGTGTACAAGATACACTACACCACTAAGATACCCATGTACCTGACTAAATACTGGTCTACAAGATACACTACACCACTAAGATACCCATGTACCTGACTAACTACTGGTGTACAAGATACACTACACCACTAAGATACCCATGTACCTGACTAAATACTGGTGTACAAGATACACTACTACACCACTAAGATACCCATGTACCTGACTAAATACTGGTCTACAAGATACACTACACCACTAAGATACCCATGTACCTGACTAAATACTGGTGTACAAGATACACTACACCACTAAGATACCCATGTACCTGACTAAATACTGGTCTACAAGATACACTACACCACTTGGATACCCATGTACCTGACTAAATACTGGTGTAGAAGATACACTACACCACTAAGATACCCATGTACCTGACTAAATACTGGTGTACAAGATACACTACACCACTAAGATACCCATGTACCTGACTAAATACTGGTCTACAAGATACGCTACACCACTAGGATACCCATGTACCTGACTAAATACTGGTCTACAAGATACACTACACCACTAAGATACCCATGTACCTGACTAAATACTGGTCTACATGATACACTACACCACTAAGATACCCATGTACCTGACTAAATACTGGTCACTACACCACTAAGATACCCATGTACCTGACTAAATACTGGTCTACAAGATACACTACACCACTAAGATACCCATGTACCTGACTAAATACTGGTCTACAAGATAAACTACACCACTAGGATACCCATGTACCTGACTAAATACTGGTCTACAAGATACACTACACCACTAAGATACCCATGTACCTGACTAAATACTTCTAAAACGTCAATAGTCGGGGGCCTAAGGGAGATGACATGGTAATCTTGCGCTAATTAGTCTAAAAGTGCGAAGTTTTGCACAGATGTAGCCCAGGGTATGCTCTAATGATTTAGCTAGGGCGCCCGAGTCGGCGACCTTCGGGGTCGCCACAGCGGCCAAATCAAGTTGGGCTCCCATCGACTTTCTATACAGGAGGAAAATACCCAGAAAAACACTTTTTTTCTGGGTATTTAAATTGGATGTGAGAGGTCTAACTAGGGGTTTGTAATGATGCTGAATCCATTGAAGCATTTGTTTTGCACAAAAAACATTCCTTGGGCTACAAATGGCCTCAGAAAACGATGGTTTAGTGATGAAAAGGGATGAGTCATCACTTTTCAGAGTTTTTTGGGTGTTTTCTGGAGCTGTGGCGACCCCGATGGTCGACGACTCGGGCGCCCTAGCTAAATTATTAGAGCATGCCCTGGGCTACATCTGTGCAAAATCTGGCACTTTTAGACTGATTAGCACGAGAAACAAAACCCTAAGGCCTCCGACTAACATGAATGCTCACCCATACATGCATCATTTTCTGAGGCCATTTCTAGCCCAAGGAATGTTTTTTGTGCAAAACAAATGCTTGCAATGGATTCAGCATGATAACAAACCCCTAGTTAGACCCCTCAGATCCTACTTATATACCCAGAAAAACATTTTTTTTCTGGGTATTTTCCTCCTGTATAAAAAGTCAATGGGAGCCCAACTTGATTTGGCCGCTGTGGCGACCCCGAAGGTCGCCGACTCGGGCGCCCTAGCTAAATCATTAGAGCATGCCCTGGGCTACATCTGTGCAAAATTTCGCGCTTTTAGACTGATTAGCGCGAGATATCCTTACAGCCCCCGACTACAAGGATGTCCTACTATACCACAAAATGTCCTGACCTTTCTATTGTGTATACCATTTATTTTGCAACTGTACTGACATGAAACTGTACCTTTTCCTATGCAAGTCTTCAATCAATTCAATTCAATTCAAAGGAGCTTTATTGGCATGAGAAAACATACGTTTACATTGCCAAAGCAAGTGTCACAAATAAAATAAAAACAGTTGAAAATGGGGAACATATATACATTGGGAGGGGGTACAGCATTGTGTAAACAGAGCTATGTCGCATTGTGACATTTTATACATACAGGGTACAAAGCTTTTGGAACAAATAACAGCATTATTTTTTTCTCAAAATGCATTTAAAGGTAGCGGCTCTGTTTCATACTGTATGTGCATTTGTATGTGCAGTAAATCAATCAGTCTATGAAATTGTTTTCTGATGACACCTGTTGGTCATATTGAGCAACTGCAGCCTTCAAGGAGTTACTGTCTCCAGACTGAAGCAGTTTTCTCTTCATATCATCTTCAGTTCACAATGTTTCAGAGTAGTTGTTGTTCATGTTGATACAACATTAATAAGCTAAATGTTCATACATGATAGGATATTTCAGCAGTTCCATGAACACTAAACACAACAAACACAATGACTACAGTCACCACTCCAACTGAAGTCTCTCCCTGTGTGACATTCATATCCACCACAATAACATGATCTGATTTGTTTAAATTAATCATGTGACCTTTTAGACTCATTTAAACAAATCAGATTCCAATCTGGATGTGACACAGATCTGATTCCGGCTGGATTTGACTGCCAGTGTAAACAGGGCCTTGTTTTCAAAGGTGACTTGAGCCACATCCAGAGGTGGTTCCAGATCTGATTCACATCTGATTTCTAAAGATGTGTCTCAGTCTGAACGCAGTAACCTGATCTAACGAGCCAAGTCACATCAAGCTGTCAAAAACGTCACTTGCAGAGCAACCCGAGCGCCACTGACGTCAATACAGAGTGTGAGAATTGCATTTTGATTTAGGAGAGTGCAAGAGGTGTAATGAAAATAAAACAATAGTTCAGCATACGTTTGACACAACAGATGAAATGGCGAGCAGCATTCAGTGGACAGCACTATGGGGGGAAGCCTTGTAGGCCTACATGAAAAATGTACTGTTCAGGAATAAGCAAGACAATGGCAATACATGAAGACATCTCACAGCATGGCAGGAAAGGTGATCACAAGGTCCTATCTGCAATGTCAGAGGAAAATTAAGAATTTGCCGAACACATATAAAGAGAGAAAGTCATGATGCCTACGTCGTTACCATGGTAACAAAAGCAGATATGTCGACACAGTGCGGCTTTGGGTTTAAAAGTCTGAACACACAGATCAGATCTGGTCACTTGCAAATAAGAACAATGGCCTCATTATAACATGGTAACTTTTCAGGAATAGAAAGCCTGCAGTTTCTATACAGGGAATGAGGGGACCAAGTACAGTATAGAGTCCTGTGGGACATTGATTGACATTTGGCATGCAGGACAACCTCTGTGGGGTTCAGGTCAGGCCAGTTTGCTGGTCTGTTACTATTAGTTAAGGCTCTGTGAGCAGGTCTGGCTAAAGGAAACCATCATCTCCATAAAGCTTGTCAACCTATGGAAGCACAAAGTGCTCTAAAATCCCTGGGTAGAGTAGAGTAGGTAGATGGCTGTGATGCTGTGTTGACTCTGAACTTGATAAAAACACAGTGGACCAACAGAACACCAGCAAAACAATGCAAAGCTGGTTCTGCTCCACACTGTGCCTTTATCAAAGCAAACCTGGGCTGTATGTAAATATATATGATGTAAATATGTTTGGGTTATCACAGAGATGGAACATGGATGTCTGTACATCCTCACTGTAGATGCATGATATTTTAATATGTCCTTTGCTGTGAGTTCCACTATTCACATAGTACAATAGGCCTACCAGTTGAATATTTTATTAGACAGAAATGGAGAAGAGCACAAGTATAGTCAATACAATAACAGCATTTTAGTACAGTACAAGTACAGTTAAACACCCTGCCTAAAAGGTCCCAAATAAGACCTTTTACGGTCTTTTTTACGTTGGAAGCCCTCTGTATTTAATCCATGGACATAACAAATAGCAAGCAAAGAAAACATAATTATCATCGCAGTTATAAAAACACTATATGTACAGGATAGGGGAAACAAGGGGCTGGTGCTCACTTCTGGCCTGTCTATGCAGGTAACATACATTCTACAAATGTCTTCCAAATCAGTAGTTCTTAAACGTTTTAGTAACAAGGACCCCAAAATCAAATGTATTTGGCCGCTCATCATATGCATATTTATTTGTTTTGTGCTAAGGACCCCCAGAAGAGAAGATTAGTGTCAAAAGATTAATTAAACAGCCCTACTTAGAAACACCCCTATTCAAAAATACCCCCACTGAGGTTAGGGTTAGGTGACACCTCTATCTATACTATAATTTTGCGAATGTCTGAGTGAGTGAGTGAGTGTCTGTCTGTCACAGCGTTTCTCCTCGGTGGCTGGAGCAATTGATCTGAAATCGCATCACCATAAGCATATGAACACACCTGACATAACTGTGAAGCCTGTTTGTCACTTTCACAAATCATATGCTGTATATTAGCATTTTTATGGTGTATCTACTATCTATTCTGCATCTAGCTTGAGGCACATCTATTCTGCATCTAGCATGAGGCAAAATGTTTAACCAGCTCTGTGTGTGTGTGTGTGTGTGTGTGTGTGTGTGTGTGTGTGTGTGTGTGTGTGTGTGTGTGTGTGTGTGTGTGTGTGTGTGTGTGCAGGCAGGCGGGTGTGTGTGCAGGCGGGTGGGCGGGCGGGCTGGGGGGGGAGGAAGAGGGGGGGGGGGGGACAGTATCTCTGTAGCCATTAAACAAAACGGGTTTCTTACATTGATGCTCCTACAGTACATCATGCAAGCACCAGTTAAAGTTACTTTCCATCCCTCATATACTGTGTGCACAGTGCACATCCCATAACCCACACACTGCACATCATTTTGGAGCTCATATCTTTGAACGGGTAAGGGCTAGTTTAGAATAATGGAAGTCAATCTTCTGAATAGAGGTGTTTCTGAATAGAGGTGTGTAACCCTACAAGGTATCAAAAACTTAAAGAAAAAGTAGTAACAGACCATTTAGACCAGTGGTCCTCAAAGTGGGGTCCAGGGACTCAGTCCGTGGCTTCCTTTTGAGAGGTCTAAATTGACCCTTACAAGTATGTAAGGGTCCATTTGTTTTCATTTGTACAGGGGAGACCTTGACATTTTAAAGTTTGAGAACTACTGATTTAGATCAACACACACACACACACACACACACACACACACACACACACACACACACACACACACACACACACACACACACACACACACACACACACAATTAGGACTTTAATTTTACCAAATAACATAGTATTTTGAAACTTGAAGATCCATAGAACATAAATACATGAATACATTAACTCATTAAAACTTGGAAAGTGTGTGTGTGTGTGTGTGTGTGTGTGTGTGTGTGTGTGTGTGTGTGTGTGTGTGTGTGTGTGTGTGTGTGTGTGTGTGTGTGTGTGTGTGTGTTGATCTAAATCAGTAGTTCTCAAACTTTAAAATGTCAAGGTCTCCCCTGTACAAATGAAAACAAATGGACCCTTACATACTTGTAAGGGTCAATTTAGACCTCTCAAAAGGAAGCCACAGAGTCCCTGGACCCCACTTTGAGGACCACTGGTCTAATTGGTCTGTTACTACTTTTTCTTTAAGTTTTTGATACCTTGTAGGTGGTTGTACTGCTAAGTAACTTGAAAAATAACCAGAAAAAGAATTGTGATAAGATTGTGTATCGTGATACAGCTTGGAATAATATTGTGATAAGTGCATTTTTCTATATCGCCCACCCCTAAGTAATCACATATAAACAATACTTTCTACTGTAGCGCTCCATGAGTCTACACCTGGAAAACATGCACATCACATAAACAATACACTTTCTACTGCATGCAGAACTATGCAAATCCATCCTCCGCAGTCCGCACCCAACAGAAAACAACAAACAATGCTTGTAGGGCAGAATTAGGACGATACCCACTCATTATCAAAGTAAAAAAGAGAGCCTAAAATAAGGC